>NW_015387018.1:38312-65812 GCF_001527695.2 Protobothrops mucrosquamatus | reverse complement strand
TTTTGCACTTACATTTGCCTGAGTCCCATTTCTGCCCTGCTTCTCCTGGTTTTCTGATTGGCGGGAGAAATTCTTTTCCGCCATCTTTCAATGCCCTGATACTATTCCAGAAGGCTGCAATTGGAATGGCTAATGGTAATCAGTAGAATTACTTAAAGTTGAAGGCAGATCTATTAATTATCCCATCCAATCCTTCCTTCCTCTTAAAGATATTTTATACAAAACAAGCACTGGAAATACCATCTGTGGCACAGCAGAGCTTGAAACAGCAATAGAAAAAAAGAACTTCAAATCAAATTTCAGATTCATTGAGAGATTTGAATAAAGGCAGGGAGGATGAAAACTATTCAGCTTGCTTAAACTCAGTCCTAAATTGATCCCAACCACATTGAATTGGGCCTTTTGGGGCTACAACCATAGTAGTTTATGACTCATGATATAGATTTTGTGAATAAGCAGTCCTTCACAGCGTCCATTTTATGAAAGTGCTGCAACAAAATTTCCAAAATATATCCACCAGTTCAAAAAGCCAAAATGGGAAAGAAAGGATGAATTTCAGCACAGCCTAGATATTAGCACAGGAAATGAAATAGTATACTATAAAGTGTGTACGTGTCACACTATGCTAAACTTGGCTAGGCTAAACTATACAGATAATCCTTACTTAATGATTCGCTTATTGATTATGGCAGAATTGAAGTCATAAGTCCATTGTGGTCACATGCTTAGCTTAATTATCACAACTGGGATTGGCAATTCCAAAGCAATCATTAAGTAACACAGTCATTAAGTGAAGCATCATGTGACCACAATGGATTTATGACTTCAATTCTGCCATAGTCTATAAGCAAATAATCGCAGGCCATTAAGTGTGATACCATGTGATTACAACTTGTGGTTTTACTGCTAGCTTCCTCATTGATTTTGCTTGTTAGAATTTGGTTGTGAAGTGTGAGAATGGCAATCACATGATTGTGGCATGCTGCTACAATTGCATCAAAACCTTGATCATGTGACCATACTCCAGTGATTGAAAGATCAAGAATTGGTCATGAAGATATTTTTTTCCAGAACCATTGTAACTTCAAATGGTTGTTAAAAGGGTAGTTGTTAAGTTACAACTAGTTGTATATATGTTGGGTTGGTTGGTTGGTTGGTTTATACCATATCTCTCTATTTTGATAGGTGGCTAAAAAATAAAAACATACATGTAAAATTAAAACATTTAAATGGAGAGTGTTATTCTGTTATTCAGTGAAATTGTTTATCAATTAATATCTAGCTTGGTGAAGGCGCATTCTGATATTTGTTTTAAAAATGTACAATAGGGGCTAATAAAGTACCTCATGGAGTGGATTCTATAGCCCTGAAACCCTACAAGAAAAGACCTTATCTCTTTTGGCAGAAAAAATGGTCTCTGACAGCATGGTATCTTCCTAACCTATTTAGGAATTAATTGCATCAGTACAGTGTGGAGTTTCCTTACTTTTTTTTTTTTTTTTAAAAAAGAAAAGCCTATTCTTAGTATTTCCATTAAAAACTTGAAAAAGATTAAAGAAAATAAACATTTTTTGAAGTATCAGTGCAATTTGGCACATCTGAAAAGTCTGTAACCTAGTAGAGAAGGGGGAAAATATATACGTGGCATAAATTAAACTTAATTTTAGAATTCAAAATTAATACTATGGTTCCAATAATTATCAATTTACTACCCCCATTTACATTTGGTGTAGAAACCTATTACATCATTGACATTTAGATTTAAAGCAGTGCAACAGGATTTTCTACCCCTCCTAACTTATGCCACATATCTTCCCCAAATTGTATGGAAAAGGCATTAGAAAAAATTGTCAAGGTATCAGTGTTAATCATAAACTTAGTATTAATTCAGAATTCTGAAAATACCATTTGAGTTTTTAAAAGTATTATTTGTCACAACGGAAAAAAGCAGCAAAGTTTCTTTCATCTATAATGAGTTTCAGAGGACAGTTCAAGACACACAAGGAGATACTTCAAGTTCAAAGGAACTGAACCTTGAACTTCCATGGGTTGGAGTCGGGGTAGTCAACCTTGGCTCTTTTATGACTCGTGGACTTCAATTCCCAGAATTCCTGAGCCAGCTTAGCTGGCTCAGGAATTCTGGGAGTTGAAGTCCACGAGTCATAAAAGAGCCAAGGTTGACTACCCCTGGGTTGGAGGGTTAATAGGAACAAGCAAGAAGGCTTTTTTAAAATTCAAAATTATGCTGAATCCAAAATATTTCATCTTAACTTTTTCAAGAGCTGACTTATTACTATTGTATTTCTAGAGTTGAGTCAATTCAGAGAATACATTAGCAAATGCCAAATGCAATATAAGTATTCGATTGGCAAACGAGTTACAACTGAATCCAAAAAATGCCTTTGGGAGCTATGCCTGCTTGATTTTAAATTGGGCCATTTTCAGAAATGTGACCCTTTTTTTTTTCCCTGGGTCACATTCATATCCTCTCATCAATTACATTAGAAACAGTGTGCCCTCACTTATTTGCTGGCTCTTGTGGCTTTTCCTCTTTTTTAATGCCACCAGGGGACTCAGAAGGGTAGGTCAAATGGACCGTTTCAGCAGAGTCTCTGGCTCAGCCAAATATTCTGTCTCTAGGCCAGGGGAGGTAAGCAGAATTATTGTCAATTGCTTGTTCTTTTTTTGAAAAGGTGAATTGCATAAAGCTGCAACAATAAAATGAAGATATTGCCATTCCTATCTTCATCTATTAGAAGAAAAGAAGGCTGGAAGGGCAGTTAGGGTTAGCAGACAATTAGAAAGAGAGTTAAAGGAGGCATATTATGTATGTGGCACCAAAATTGAATTAATGCAATAGTGCTGTCAGGATTGAGAGGGCAAAATGTCCTCTGGCCACATACATACATCTTGACCAGTTACACACACACACACAAACACACACACACGCACACACACACACACACACAGAGAGAGAGAGAGAGTAACAGAACTTCATTGTTGTTTCATTCTCTTTCCTAGGTGCCTCGTGTATTGGTTTCATGTGCTGCCTGCATCCCGCGGATGGGGCTTCGTTTGTCCAGGAAGGAAAGAGGAAAATATTTCTTTAGAAATACATGTGATGCACCATATGGTGACTTTGGATTGACCAACGGTAGACCTGCAGTTTTGCAGAGCTACTACAATCTATCTCATCAACTTCCACTAACTTTTGAACCTGTGTGAAAAAGGAAACATTGCTTTATGGAAAACATGACCTCGTTACTATCCTAAATTCCTTGGCTCACACTTCAGGATTTTAACAGGATACATTGATACCTAACAGCCTTCAAAAGAATGCTTATAACTTTATGTAGCTAAAGGTCCTCTCTCTCTTTCTTTGGTTAGAGACAATTAGAAGAAGCCATGATCATTAACTTTCCTGGCTATTTTTAAAAGAACAAAAGAAAATAAATTATGCCAGGTTTAGCTATTGCAACACATTAAGTATTGTCCAATCTACAGTAGGACTTTTTCTGTACTTTTGCCATGATGACAGCAATACTAATAGCTTTAGGCTATTGCTGGCTAAGGAATTCTGGGAGTTGAAGTCCACAAGTCTTAAAGTTGCCAAGGATTGGGACTCCTATGTTACAGCACTCCTTGGGCAGTTTACAATGTAAATATTATTTTGCACATTACCCCCAACAATCTGAGTCCTCAGTTTACCGATCTCAGAAAGATGGAAGACTGAGTCAATCTTGGGCCCTGTCAGGAACAAACTACAGGCTGTGGGCAGAGTTTGCCTGCAATACTGCACTTTAACTACTGTACCACCAGGGCTCCTTAACGTGCCACAGGCATAGGAGACAATGTACACTACTTCATTTGGGAATATGAGCCTTTTATTCAATTTTTTTCCCAGCCCTTTCATATCTGTAAACATGTATTCCAGCAACTCAAGTGTGCAAAAGGCAGACCACAGATTTTTATCTAATTTGACCAATATATTTCGTGTAACCTGCATAATTATAATTTCATTAATGGACCCCTGTATTCTATAGCTTCCTTTTGGGCTGGGGATAGGAGAAACAAAGCACTGGAAATATCAAAGCAATTTACATGCAATAATGCCAAATAATTGAGCTTATTTCTTAGAAAAGTAAGAAACAGACAAATCAAAATAAAACAAGGAACTAAACACCAGTGTCTAAGAGGATGAGATGCTATGGATATAATGTCTGAGAGAAGCCAAATGATATTTCTCCATAGTTGTGGGAGAAATGTCCACCTAAATAAAGAACCAAAAAGTTTGGAGATAGATGTTACAAATTATCTTTTATTGACATGCTGATTATGGACTTATTGATGCCTCTACATTTTGCAGTTCTAAGGATACTTCAAGCCTTTTCCTGATACTAGGACTTTGTAATGTCACCAATGTCCTTTGCTGCACCCATATATTGATTTCTTTCACAGAACACAAGAGATAATAACCTACTATCTTGTTATCTCCTTCCCTTCCAGGGGCACTAGGCAGCTTCAGTTTGCCTGCTTTGCCTAATATGCACTTCAGCATCATGTATGTAAGGATAGAATATTAGTTGTTGCTCACAGAATTGAGGCCTAATATGAAGGCATGCTCCCTCTTTCAGAAGATAATTGTTCCATTCTCTCCACCTTGTCCATCTCTAACTTGGTTCTGACAGTCCTTTTCACCTGTCTCTTTTCATGCCCTTTCATCAGAGTGGCGGTTGGTTTCCTAACGGCTTCATATTTATTTATTTGCATGAGCCTTTTGTGTTTTCTTTCCTATTTCTTTCCACACTTCTTTCTCCTCTACCTCAGTCTACCTGAGAACATTAGCATGTTATGATAAAAGAGCAATAATGTTATGGTGTGTCTATTGGCAACAAGGCGTAGGATGATCCAAGTATTGTATGGTGATATTTATTAAAGAGAGGAACAATGGTAGAGGAGGAGAAGCAGCTCTCCCCAACAGACATGAATATCTATAGCATTCGCACTAAGTCTTGTTAAATGGGCCATACACTACTTATCCCTTTGATAAGGATTATTTGAAAACATACACACTGTATATAAAACATACAAAACAATTCTAAACAAACAAAATTATAACTAGACCTTAATGAGGCCAGAAGTAACCAGTGCTTAGCCCATTGATGTGGATGGTCTATACCACCATTGATTATTCAAAGAATATGTCCCTTAGTTGCACTGATAAGACAACAGTTCTCACATGAATTGTCACACATGTGGGCAATTCAGCAATAGCAGAGGAATTGTCCTCCCTTACTATGGTAGCACCTGCAGCACAATCCTCAGCCATAAAAACAGAATCATCTAACAAGGTGTTTTATGCCTCCAAGCCATGATCACTTTGCTCAAACTTTAGTGACGAGTTTTCACCCATTCTATGTTCCTTGTGTATATGATATCTGTTTTGCCAATCCTGTCACCAGGCGTCAGAACAAGATACAAGTTTGCTGCTCACATTTGGGAGTAATTACAGCTAGCTGTCATCCTTAATCAGTGTACATTTGCACATAATCTCTATTGTTATGAACCACCCAAGTCATGGAAAGTTGGACAGCATACATTTAATTAACAACAATAACAATAAACAAAAAGGACAGCCCCAGGCTATACAGATCAAATTACCTGCTTACCAACAACTTTCATATTGCTAATTGGTGTGGTAGCTGATGTAGTCTAACAGCATCTAGTTGAAAACAAGTTCTTTCCTCCTAAGCACAAAGGAAACTGCCCAAACAACAGAGGAACAAAAAAATAGCTCCTATTTGACAAGATGGTTTTGGAAAAACTGCAAGAGAAGGAAGATCAATTTGAATGTAGCATGGGCTGATTATAAGTAAGTATTTGATTCCCTGCCTCTTGATTGCATAATCAAGTGCCTTGAAATTACAGAAACCACTAGAAACATCAGAAGCTTTATGTAAATATTGATTGGCACAATCTGCTCAATGGTGCGAGATTGGGACAGGTTAATATCAAGAGATGATTCTTGTATGAAGACAGCACATACACACATACACACACAGAGAAATATTTTGGGGGATATTTTAAAAAAGCAGAATATATTTCCCCAAAGGAATAATAGAAAATCTTAGGCATAAATCCACTCCCCCCCCCACAAGTCTCTCTGCCCCAAGCTGAAACCAGCTCTGTAGAAATGCAGATTTGATAATCCTTTCAGAAAGACTGGAGCCAGGAACCTTAGAGCTGATGGGATTAGAAAAACAAATCCTAGAACCAACAACCCCTCACTCAAAAAATCCAACACAGGACATAGTCAGCAGCCATAGCCCCAGGGAAGCAGGACATGACCTTTACGACATAATAGGATTAACCCACCACCATTAGAATACCAGAAGGGCACACTGAACCTCAGGTCAAAATTCATTCCACAGGAACAACTCCAAACACAAAAGCCCAGGAAGGTATAAAAACCCACCACTTTCAGCAACATCTGGCCCAGAGATACATGTTTTGTACTTCTGCTCTTCAATAAACTACAGTCTTTCTAAAGCAGTCTCCATTTTGTTTATTCCTGGCTTGGACTGAACCCTGATGATGACTTTTCTTTCAACACTCTCTTTCAAGGAGACTCACTATCACCCACTACTGTTTGCCTTTGGACTGATTCCTCTGTCAACAATATTGAATAACTTGGTGAAGCTTCCAAAAAAGTCTTCAGAAAATGGTGTACTGAGCGATGGGGTGGTTTTTTTCTCTCCTCTTGACAAACAGCTGACTTTGCTGCTAAAGCCAGCTCTTTGGCAGCATGCTTCCCAGGTTTTGAACAGGAGTAATTTGGAATAACCCACAATGACCCTCAGACAGATGACTGTGTACTTACTTGGTAAGAGAATCCAGCGGATTCCAATTCTTCAATAAGTGCAGCTGGAGGATCTGGTTTCCATCTTTTTCAGATGTTTGCTTTTTTTAGGCATGCCTATGTTTTAACACCACTTTTTGAACTATTATTTTGCTTTGACCTACATTTTTAACCGTTAAACATGCCCTTGTCAGATTACAAAAGTGAAGTTTTCATCATTTTATTTTGGAGTTAAAAAACACTTCGTCTTTTGCTAAAATGTATGCTAATTGTCTGACATTTCACAATGCAACCTTGCTAAGGGTCACCTTTGCTGCATTCTGGTCACATAGTCAAAACTGTTTGGCTAGAGTTTCTGCACATTGGTGTTTGTCTGTACTTGCTCAAGATTCCATTCACAGTATTGGATGCTTGGGGAAGATGTGCCTAGGGGCTTCTGATTTATAGATGTAATTAAATTTTTAAATATACTAGCATCCTTAAACCTGCTGAAATATGGGAAGAGGGAAATGCTTTTATGCACAGGGTAAAATAGCTATATAAATATAAGTGTTTTGGGGTTGATAGATGGACTTTGTGTCAATTCAGTTAGTTGATTGTGTTGTCCTTCTTCTTGTACACATATTGTACTTTTCTTGTAGTGCAACTAATTGAATAGAAAACATGGTCTTAAGAAATTATTTTCTCAATTTTTTGGAACTGTGGGAAAATGATGGACAAGGCTTAAAGGCAATTCAGTGAAAAATGTGGTAAGAGAGCATTTCAAAGAGATTTCCTTTTAACTAAGGCCGAGACTAGCATTATAGTTTTCAAGATTTTGCAGGAGCCCAAAATAACATTAAAATGCTTTCCTGAAGAATATATCTACACCAGCCTTTTCTATTTGTTTTTACAGTTTTGAAATAGTTTCTTTTTTAAAAATTTTTATTTTTCCTTTTTTCACTATACAACAAAAATAAAACTAAAAAATACATTTTTATTTTCCCTTAACAGAACTGTGTTATACATCTCATAAATATTATTTACAATTTATTTACATCAGTAATCATGTCTTTTTCTTTCTTTGTTCTAGCCAATCATAACATTTGTTCCATAATTTCATAAAATTCTGTTGCCTCCTTGTCTTTTAATTCTAGCGTAAGTTTATTCATTTCCGCGCATTCAAGAATTTTGTACATAATCATATTGTTTGTAGGTATGTTTTCACCCTTCCAACACTGGGCATATACTATGCAGGCTGCTGTCAATATATGTATAATGATATATTGGAGTTGTTTTTCCATCTTTAAATTTATTATACCCAAAAGAAATAGTTCAGGTTTGAATTCAATTTGTACCTTAGTTATCTCCTGTATCCAGTTCCTTATCCGCTCCCAATAGCTCTTTGCTTTAGGGCACAGCCACTACATGTGATAGAATGTTCCTTCCTTATTTTTACATTTGAAATAGTTTCTTACTGGTAAAATTCATATTCCAGGTTCAGCCCTGAACACTTGGAATTGGGAAAATCACCACTTTAAAATCCTGGAGAACAAACAAATACAGATAATACTGAGCTGGGTAAAGTAATGGCCTGATAGGGTATAAAATTATGCCAGGTAGAGAGTTTTTTCTGTATTTATCAGCTCTCATTCAGTTGAATAACGAAGAACACAATTTTTATATTTATAGATGAAATGTTCTTGTATTCATTTGGTCATAAGAAAACTGAGGAGCTTCCTGGCTTTCCATTTGTTAGTTAAATTCAAAAGGAAGGTATTAGCAGGGAACTTTTGTCAGAAATTTCTGTCCAATTTAATGAAAACAATTGAAAGGGTATGCTAAGCCTGAGAACAAAATCAGTCCTGCCAACTTCCAATTATTATTTTTGCAGAATACTATCTGCATTCAGAATATTAGGAATTCAGGGCAGCAAATATGTATAGTTTATAAAATATCAAAATTAATGAGGTGGAATTGAAATTCTAAGATCCAAGCATTTTAATGTTTATTCATGTTTTATTCTATCATTAATGCAGCAGAACACAATCAGAGGGAAGGAAAGCTTCAAAGATTGAAATCATGTGGAAAGATTAAGAAAGTTGGACTTATTCTCATTGGAAAAGATGAAATTTCACAGTGTGCTAATTAAAGTTTTTAAGATTTGAAAGACAAACAACATTCACTTTGGAACAGGGATATTCAAACATCGATTTTCCTGATATTCTTAGTTCAATCTGAGCTGTAAAGATACTATGCGCTAAAAGCAGGGTCACAATTCAGCTTGGTCCATGCAGTTGACAGAAAAGGCATTTATCTTCAGCCTGCCTGCAATTACAGCTCCAGTTCATCTGATTTATTTGCTGGGTCTAGGAGATTGGCAAAATTCATTGTGCTTGCCAGATGATCCAATAGTGTTTTTTTGATAAATATATCTTATCATGAGCCAGACAAAGTAGCTCGCTTGACAAAGGATGACACAAGGCTGAGCTCAACTACCACTGAGGAAAGCATGTGGGGAGGGATATGGAAAGCAGTAAGACAAAATATAGGGAGTATAGCAGATGTAGCCAAAGAACAGACAATGGTGATGGATAGTTTTAAAGTTGTGGGAGAAAAAAGGAATGTAGAAATGTCTGCAGTGATATTTCAATGCACAATAGGGCTGTCTTTTTCTGTTCTTTTCATCAAGTGAGAATGAATGGTGTGTCTGTCCCATCTCTTTGTACATAGACCTAAGTCTTTGTAACATTCAGTCTTGTCATCCCACAAGGAGACATATTTTTTTATGGTTACCACTGTAGTCAGACAATAGCTTTATGGCGAACCCCCAAAATATCACTAAGTATTGAACTCATTAATGCCTCATTGAACTTTTTTTGCCCCTCTTACATGTATCCTTGGTAATTCTCAGTGCCTAAAGTGAACCTTGTTGGGCAATTTGAAATGATATAGGCTTTTACTGGATCTGATGATGCCCCACAATTCAGAGCTAGTATGGGGGAAATTGGAGAATTGAAGTATCAAATAATCTGAAAGTTAGAAAGAGTAAAATACATCATTGTACATCTATGAATATTTAGCAGTTTGTAGTTATAATTTATCCCACCACATTCTCTTTTGGAATCAATACACCATTTCATTAACTCCATTGATTTGAGGTATACAAAATCTAATTCTGTTGCCCATTGTTCTAATTATGATACTTGAAGATATTGATTAAATATTTTCTGTATCATTGAACTAATTCTTTCAGAAAGTCTCTGGAGTGATTCATTTTTGGTTCATGTGATTTAAAAGAATGCTGAGCAGATATCAGAGACAGACCCAAAGAGGAAGTTAGGAATCTGGCTTAGGAAAATAATCTGTTCCTGAATTTGTTACACTGTCTGAGAAATGTTTTTATTTTGCTACTAGATATGACGGGAATTTCATGATCATATACTGCCTATACCACTGGGCTATAATCTCTTGCTAAAAAAAAATGGTCCAGTGATATTCTAGGACATAAGCTTTTACAGGGCATCCAGCCATATTATTTATTATTTTATTAGTCAGTTTATGTAGCTGCCCATCTCAACAAGTCCTTCCAGGAAGTGAACAATATCAAGTAAAACACAGTTACATCATTCATATAAAAATTAAAGTGCATAGAAGCTGAAGAAAACACCACAATCAACATCACTAACATAGCCTGGAGATGGGTTCTTTCACAAATTCAGGGACTGAAGCCCTGACACACAGAGCCAAGTCTTTAGGGCCTTATAAAAGGCCAGTAGAGTTGGGGGCATTCCAATCTCATCAAATATGCTATTTTCTTGACCCTTGCACATAGCCCTTGTTCCCTATTCTACCTCATACACAATTACCTGAGCTGGGAGTAATTCCAACTGAACTCAGTGAGATTTACTTCAAAATAGGCGTGCATAGTACAAAGTAACATACTAGCAAGTTAAACCTGATGTCTGGCTTCATGCAATCGTACAGTTTTCTCGGCAGTATTGCAGAAGAGGATAATTGTTGTCTTCTTCCTGATATTTTTTTCCACTTTCCACTCTATCCATGGCTATAGTAACTTCATAAATAATTAAAAACATCAAAACTTTTTTCCCCAGCTAACAGTCAATAAGGTCACCATCCAGTCCCCATCTAGTATGCAAAGCTACTAAAATCTTTTGACAATGCATTGTAGGCACCATTCTGCTAAATTAATGCCCTTGAAGGTGGAATGGCATAGCTGGCCTTTGGAATTACCTCTTAGTGCAGAAATAGGACTGTTAAACTAAGAAAGGGGGGCATTATCATTGGTTCCTGATCTGGCATTAAAGTCGCCTGCTAATATAAGACCAGCTTCTGGATAAGCCCAATGAATTGTGACAGGTAGTTCTCTAGTTTATCCCAGTTTGCATTTATTAAGAAAGGCAATCTTTAGGATGGAGACTAGATATTTATAATTAGAAAATCACATCCTGCTAAGTTGACCCTAGAGGCCGTTGCCGTTTGCTTATATGCCTCCACCGGAGAAATTCAATGGAGAAATTCACCCCATTAAAAAAGTGCTAACGCAGGGAAATGGCTTTCATATTAACATCAGAAGAGCTTTTGCTGATTGATAAGGCCCCAGATTCCTGTTCAATGGCACTGTTAGTGAAGGCTCAGGAGCTGAAGAGATCGGCTTCCTTTTAACATTACAAAATATATGAAATTATAAGTATCTTCTTTCCAGGGATTCAGACTAAATTATATGGGCACAGCAGAATTTGAACTTTGGGCTAATATTATCATATTAATTCAAGTTCTTAAATTTGACCTTCTGGACTAATATGATCATTATACGATTTTGCAGAAGTGAAGGAGATATCTATGCTATGCCTTCACCTCTTTGTTTGAGGGAAGATTGTCTAAATGTAGGAACCACCACCTAGATTATTTAATAGAAAATAGCATAATATAGGAAATAATAGTAAAGCAGTGAGTATAATGTATCCTCACTACTGTGTAGTAATATATGCCAACCCATTAAAAAAGAAAGAACAAAGAGAAAAAAGCACAATTTACTGTAGTGGGTGTCATTCTAATGACCTGCTTTTGTTGTGTTCTTTCTCTTTTTCTCTCCCTTACTACTTATTCTGTCCCAACTCCTCCACATGGACCTTCTCATCAGCCTTTAATTAAAGGAAAGCCAGGTGGAGAAAGAATTGACAGGAAGTTCCTCAGAGAACTTCCAGCAGCAGCCAATCAGTTGCTTTGTGTGTGTGTGTGTGTGTGTGTGTGACTTCCAAAGGTCTTTTCCTTCAGCCAGAGAGACTGTCCAGCACCAAACTGCCTGCCATCTGGGGACAGCATTGAAGTGCCAATCAGCTGTGCATCCAGACTATAAAATGCATCCAAATGCTCATCATGAAGCTGGGCTAAACATTAGTTCTGTATTTTCCTCTAGCCTGTCTTCTGTCTGATGGGGGAGAAAATCAATTGTATTGGCTTCTTCAAAGGAGAGAAAAATTGAGAATAATTCTCTTGCATGAAACACCACACTCTTAGACTGATCTGTTATGAGATCTGCATAATTTCTCTCTCTTTCATTATACTATCATGTCTCCTGCCATCTGCAGTTCTCTGAGGTCCCACATTTCAATTAAACTCTATGAGAGCTCCAACTGGAACACTTTTTTCACAGTGGCAATAAGGGAAAGAAAATATATTGAACAAAAAGTTGTCTGCTTCTGCCAATTAGCAATACTAAACTAACCTCAAAACTAAAAAGGAGTTCTAAAATGTCCTGAGATGAATTTCTTTTACAAGAAGAAAAAATTAGGGCTGCTAATCAGAGAAAGAAATAATTGGTTCTTCAGTTCTGATGCTATTGCCTAATAATCCACTGATCCCCTTTCGCTCTTGTCAAGCAGCGGAGAAATCGGGAAATCCAGGCAGTTCAAATGAGTATAAAGATTTATTTCAAGCTTAAGCGCTTTACAAGAATCTGAACTACTAATGGCCAAAGGAAATTGGTAGTAAATAAAGGTAGAAGGAATTCAAGGTGGGATGGACTTAGATTTCTTGTGGGCACAAAGGGACTCGTGACTTATGACATGTTTGACCCTTCCCTCAAGCTCAGCCTGATCATCTCCTACAGTTGTGCCCCTAATAACTTTTCTGGAAGGAAAAAGGTGGGCTGAAAAGAGCACGACAATATTGTGAATCAGATAATTCAGTTAACCAGATAGCCATAAGGACTTCATGTGAGCCTATCTGCAAGCTACATTTATTCCCTTATTTTAAACATGCATAAATGGGGCTACAATATAGAAATTTTAAAAATCTCCCCTTTTCAAAATGTGTGAGAATCTCTTTATTATCTTCACTGTAAGCAAATACACAGTATTGAAACCTCCCACTCTTTATTTTACACTATTTACAACATTCAAGCATACTTGTATACTTAGCGCATTGGATGTATTCAGCACGACAATCAATTCTGCAAGGTAAATATGGACATTTTGGATTAATTCTTGCCATTAATTCTTTTTTGGTGCAGTTTTATGTTTACCCATCAGATGGCAGTATAGCATTACAGCAGAAAAAACATTCTCCAGCTGAAACTGAGTTTTTTTATACAGTGTTATGGATTGATTCTGTGTGCTCTAGATTACATTTATAAGAATACAAATTTAGTAGATATTCTGTTAAGACCAGGATAATCTGAGATCAGTAAAGATGCTTAAGAAAATGGAATCATTGCTGCACCAATTTACCAATGCAAGTAATTGTAAGTTTCTTTGAATAGTAATATAATCTTTGGACATCTCAGCCAGAAATGACCTGCCTGCCTGCTTTTTCAGCTTTAATTTTGTAACTTTTATTAAAATATCCCTATATGTTAATGAAAATCACAACCCCAGAATGGAGTTTTTTTGTCATCCTTAAGTAGAGAGTCAGCTTCCAGCTAACAGCAGTGCAATAATTTTTCACCAACTTTCGCTTTTGATGTAATTAAGGTTTAACAAAGCTTAAAGCACAGTTAGTGTTTTACATTAAATGACACTGAATCAGCCTATTCAGAAAACTTTGAATCATTTATGTATTTATTTAAAATATGTATTATATCTCTATCCAAAGTATCTTGCCAAATTAGCTTGCTTTTCATCAATATTTTGGTGCCAGATTTCTCTCACACCTTCCTGGTGGATTTCAACATGCCATAAAAAATGACATTGTGTGTTGATTGCTCACATTATAGGCCCCTGCTAACTCTTTTGTTCATCCCATCCTCAACCTGGTGAGTGAAGAATAAACTGTACTCTTATCCAGTGACGCCTGTGTGTATGGAGACATGTATTTTCAGTCAGGTTAAACCCTTAAACCCTTAAATGTCCAGGATAAAATTTCAGTGTCTGGGAAATAAGATACAGAATGGGGGAAAGGCTAGGTGGCTCAGTCTTGGTTCCTTTAGAAATATCAATAGACATAGCACACAATAAAGGGGTGGAGCTTCTATCACGTAGTCACAGGCCATTGTGACTATATTGAGTCCCCTATGGACAATTCTGCTTGCTCCTACCTGTTTTCAAGCCTTTGTGTTTAATATCTAAAGAAGCACTATACTCAGTGCTTTTTTTCTAAAAAAAAAAAAAAAAAGGTGCTGGAACTCACACATGTCATACAACCTGCCTTGCCTACCCTACAAGGTTCCATCCAAAAAAGGTGCTGGAACTCCATTCTGGGCGTTCTATGAGAAAAAAAGCCCTGACTATACTAATCCTGTTCAAAGACATTGGCTTATATTCAAACTAGAAAGTTGTAAAGCTATCGAGTGGAAAATCGGTTTATTCAATCTATTTTCTTAATGCCTTTGTTTGCTGTCAATTATGCCTTGGAAACAATTGCATTATTTGTTTAAATCGCACTAGAGATTTTTCTCTACTTGCTCAAAGAACAAAAAAAAAATGAGCAAAGTATGCAGCAAAATGATCTGGTATCTGCAAATGTGAGCAGGAATACAGACAAAAATCTTAGAGAACCGTATTAAACAATCAAGCATATAAAGATACTAGAAAACCTTATGGCAGAACAATTTGTTTTACAGGCATTATGAATCATGCCTTTCAGTTTTCAGATAGAAGAATTCAAAGGCTAAAAAGAAGCTCAATAATTTAAAAGAAAACATATTATGGTTTATTCTACATTATAATACAGTAGTTGCAATAATCAAACATTTCCTGAAGAATATACTCTGTATGGTTCAAAAATGGTATCACCATGAAATAATTTCATATTATTGTATTTAAGTATTATTATGAGAATGGTATGTATTGTTTCCATGTTTTGTTAATCTGTCTGAAGCAATGTTAGGATATAAGAATATAATAAAGCTACTTTTGTGTCATATAATGTATAATTTCTGATACTGTTAGATATTTACATACAGATATTCTTAATTCATCTATCTCAGATTAATGCACTCAAATGAGTACATTTCATCAAAAGGCTGTGTCCTATAACTGAGAACCGAACATTTGAACATGATTTTGCTGACATTTTTGTAACCATCAACCAATGCATGAGTTTAGTTCATAAATTATTTGTTGCCATCATAATATGGCAATAATTCTCCTCTGTTTCACTCTGGTCAATAATCCTCACTAGCAAAAACTGTAATTCATGACTTACAGTATTGTATTTTTGAAGAGCTAGCAAGACTGGAGTAGAGGGCAATAAACATATTCTATTGTTCCTTCCCAGCAAACATATAAGGCACACAACCTTTGATTCAATAGATGACCTTGAGTTCTAATTTTCTGTGAAAAGGAGAGAAAACTCCATGTATCCATGTTATTTAAGCCATTGTGAATTAAACAAGTTACAGATTTTTCAGTTCTCTTACTGTTATAAAGATTTCAACCTTAAGATAAAAATTTATATCAATCCCACTCATCTCATTGTTCTGTACTTGTGAACAAAAAAGTCCCACATAATTAGCTTGATGAATAGCTTTGATAAGTACATCCTCCTTGAGTCTGTTTTATTTTCTTTCTTTCTTTTTTTTGTATAGATTGTATTAGTTTTTATAGGGTTAGGAATAAGTGAGGTCGGGGTTGGGGTTGGGATTTGGGTTAGGGTTAGGATTAGGGTTGGGGTTTTTCCAAATAACATTCTTAATATTTAGCAAACAGCATAATGTCTGGGTACATGTGTTTAACAAACAATAATAGATAATAGTTAATTATTATACACAATATGTTAATTAATTGCTCAACAGCTTTCTTGCTAATATATATTCAAAATTACATATCACATTCCTTTCTCTCTAACTCGTTTTTCTAGCCATTGATAGAAATTATCCCATGTTCTAAAATATTCTGAGTCTTCTTTCTCTTTTATCTTTAAAACCAATCTATCAATTTCTGCACACTCTAAAATTTTCTAAATTAGTACTTCTTCAGCTGATAAATTTTCATTTTTCCAATGTTGTTATTATTATTATTATTGCATACCAAGGGACATTTTATTTTCAATGGTATTGAAATCAATTTGTGTGGAAATATCTGATATATTTTTCTTAAACCAGACAGCTATTGAATCAGTATTTCCACGCACAAATAAGTCTCCCCAGAAAGCCAATAGAGAGGTTTTCTGCATATATACTTCATTTGTTCAATCACATGAAGTTTGGGTAGTCAAGAATCTGGAAGGGATTTGAGCCTTATTCAATATTTTTCAGCTCTAAGAATATGTTGGTTGGTACATTAACATCACCAACAGAAAACTCTATTGCATGTATGGACTTCTGTTCAGCCTGTGATTCTATAGATAAAAACTAACAATGACTCAATTTCAAAACATTACATATTGATATCAGGATGTTGAATTTAGTAATGAGACTTCACATAAATATCTTTTTTCAAGTCAGATATTGTTCAAAAAGCCTTTTGACTCAATTATTTCTACTAAGGGTGTTAACTAGGCAGCATTCTAGCTTTCCACTCTTATTCAGTTTCTTCATTAACAGTATTATTTCTCATCTTGAAGGATGTCAAGTTCTTCCCAGTCAAAATCATTGACAGGGAACCTACTGTATTTGCTGGCTTCTGTGCCAATGATCTAATCTTACTTTCCACTGCATCAGTTGTTCTGCACAGATTGCTGTCTTATTTTGTTCAAAAGTAAAAAAATAATAATAGATCATTTGAACACTAACTTGAAAAATACTATGGTCTTTGACCAGAATCTCCCCAGACATAAAAATGCAGGAACTTAGTCTGTTAAGCAAGTACCTGTTTATCAATACTTTGGTCCCTTATTTATATTATTTTGCAGGTGGCTGATCCAACATTGTGCCCTAAAAGTTAAGGCAGCTGTGCAACTAAATGTTCTACTCAAATGGTTATATCCTCCTGTCAGTTACTTAAGTCCTAGAGCACTGCATCTTCTTAAAATGAAGCCCACCTTATTTGTCTTTATGGAATGGAGTTATAGGGGAGTTCTCCAGCATTTAGTCATAAATCATTTCCAAACAAATGTTTCAATCTTTTCAAAACAAATTCTATCTGGGCAGTCCTGAAAGGCGCTCTCATAGCTTTCCTTAAGCAGAGACAGGCATCAATGCTCAGTCCCTTCAAATAATGTCAGAACTTTACAGTAAATCTTTTCAATTTTTTGTCATTTCTCATAACATTCTTTAAAGCTCTTCCAAGCTTCTTTTGTAAATCCAGTATAGGAAAATTACCCAGGTCACTTTCTTGGTTTGTTGTTTGTATATCCCTTTTAATTATTAAGACATCAGCGTAACATTTTTTGCCATGTCATTCCTTACATTCTTGAATGTAATCTAGAGTTCCCCTTATTTCCCTCTAATGTCCAATTTTTAAAGTCTTATCTCATTATGATTTTTAAAATCAAAAAGTATTTTTCCATAAGAAATATTATTTAAAATTAGTGCCTTAATGTCAAGCCCCAAGAACAACACAGGTAATTACTTCTGAGTAATCAAGGAGATTCTTCACCTACAGACAGAATCTTGCCACATTTAAGCAGCTATTTGCATAAATACAGATATACTGGGAACAGCTAGGGAGGAGCCATTTTAACTCTCTTCCTATTGACCAAACTTTCCAATCTTCACTGCCTCTTTACCTTCTGGAAAGCAGCCCCTCCTCCTGAAAATCCAGACTACATTCCACCTCACAAAGCATTGAAGAAAACTCAGCCAGTGCTGTAAAAAAGGGGTCCCCAAACTGTGGGCCGTGGCCCACTACCAGGTCATGACTTTTGGCCCTAGGCCACGTGAAGGGATGGCCAGTGCATGTGTATGCATACACTCACCCCCACACTGGCACTAGTATCACTGTGAGTGTCCCTCGGCACTAGCGCTGTCCGAGCATCCCAACAGCGCTACTACCACCCCTCCTCAAGCGTCCCATTGGGGCCAGTGCTGCCCCGCACCAAGTGTCCCGCCAGCACTAGTACTGTCATGAGCATCCTGACAGCGCTAGCACTGCCCTGCCCTGAGCATCCTGCAAGCACTAGCACCACCCCAAGCATCTCTCTGGTGCTAGTGCTGCCCCACCCTGAGCGTCCTGCTGGCACTAGTGCTGCACTGCCCTAAGTGTTCCTCAGGCACTAGCTCCATTCGAAGTATCCCGCCAATGCTAGCGCTGCCCCAAGTATCCCACTGGCACTTGCACCACCCCTTTTGTGGGACTCACGCTCGCTCAGCCCCACATGCACATGCGCTCGTGCCTAGCCCATTTGTGTGTGTGCACGCATTCGTAATGGTGACTGCCTCCCTTTCCGGGCTGCCAAACCAAAAAGGTTGTGACCTCTGCTATAAAATATGTCAGTCCAAAGGTTCCTAATAGCTGAAAAGCAGTTAAGAAGCAATTTCAAAAACTGATTAGAAAAGGAACCTTCCCAAAGTTATTAGAAAAGAAACGTAGTGTTTATCTGTTTTCTCCCAGACCTCCAAACCTGCTGGACATTATTATTTTTGCTATCACCTCTGTCTGGAGCACATGGAAAATCTTGTCTCCTGGCCTGGAGAGAATTATTGAAAAGCTACTCTACCTGCTGGTTCTTCACTTCATCATGGTCATTGGCACTATTTTCCATGACATCTTTAGTCCACCATGTCTTCCCTGGAGCAGTCATGCTTAATGTCTTGAATGTATTACAATACTTTGGAAGGGAAGAATTATTGCAATAAACAATTAATAATAAAGTAGTACAAAGCTGCTGCTTTCTTGTCTCCTTGCCTATGAACATCACACTCCCATCTTTAAATATTATAAGTATATAATTAAAAGAAATTGTAGCATATATGCATACATGTGCATACGTTCTGCAGAAACATACAGTCGCATACACAAACATTCATAGACATCTGTTGGGTGGCTTATAAAATGCAAAATGTTTAAAAGATAAAAGACAGAAAGTTCTAAAAAATACAAAAGAAAGGAATACTATAAAGCAGGCAGAAGATAGAATTATTTGCAGCTAATGTTTTGGAATCCCTTTGCATAACAGGATTTGCACTGTCGATAGAAAATATTAGAGAGGTGGTCAAATTAGTTTCCTAGGGCAGTGTTTCTCAACTTTGGTGACTTTAAGATGTGTGGACTTCAACTCCCAGAATTCCCCAGCCAGCATGGTTAGCTGGGGAATTTTGGGAATTGAAGTCCACAAATCTTAAAACTGCTAAGGTTTTATAGAATTTATAGAATTTGGCTTATCAGCAGCAGCCAGCTGGTGAAGCATGTAGTGAATCAATACAATATGGCAGAGTTTTCTAATGATTCATCTGAGTAACAAGGATAGACACCACTTCTAAAAGAAATCCAAGGAAACAGAATGCAGAACTGGAGTAAACAGTCAAAAGAGAGCCAGTTTAGTCTAGTGGATAGGTACCTTCCTAGAGGTAAGTTGCTCTTCAGTAGGACTCCAGGGAATCTTCCCTCTTTTTGTATTGATTGCTTTGGTAGCTTCCTAGAGACCTTGATGTGGCATGGGTGTACTCAAAAAGGTGGAGGAGCAGGTAACTTTGATAGGATAAGGGAGGCAAGTCATCTCCTTGGGAATTCTAATGGCTTTATGACCTCATTCCTGCAGGCTAAAGTGTCAGTTGCTATAAGTTGCTCTTCAATAGGGCTCCTCAACTCTGAGGAAGCTTCCTTCTTTTTGTAGCCAAAAAACAATACTAAATATACAAATGAAATTGGATGATGTCATAATATTTGAAAAGGACATACAAGTACTATACCAAATCAGATTTGGATAGCTTTCTTTTATTGGATTTACAAAAGAAATATTTGTTAAAGTTTGGAAGGGTTTGCTGAGAAAAGACAAAGAGAAGGTGAGAAGACAGGTTTGAAGACACCTTTTTATGGGATTAAAAGTCAAGAATATTAAAAATACAAGGAAGGAGATGGCTTGTTTGAGTAAGGTTAAAATAGATATGTGGTTATCTCTAATAGTGCCTATTGGATTTTTACTGACTAGGACTGAATGACAAGGCATTAAGATTTTGTGTATAGTTAAGAGATAAGCTTTGGGAAGAAGAGAGCACTGGTTGCATTTTAAGAGATGGTGATTAGTTACCAAAAACGTTTTTATAATTGTCATCATGAAGAAGAAAGTTACTAGTTTATATTTTTTTTCTCTTCTTTTTCTTCTTTTATTCCCTTTTTCACTTTATATTTTTCACTTTTATATTTTTGTAGCTTGTATTAGTTTTCATTCATTTTTAGTTGTCATCTTCGATAGAATTTTTTTTAAAAAGGAACGGCACTGTTTAACAAGAGAAGTTTCAGTTTCAGTTTCAGTTTCAGTTTATTGTATTTATATCCCGCCCTTCTCCTGGTGGACTCAGGGCGGCTTACAGCCAGTTAAAAAACAGAGCAATTGATACAAATATACAAAATTTAAAATAAATTAAAAGGTATATTTAAATAGGCCTTTTCTTATTTTAAAAATTGATTAAAATCCAATTTAAAATATCCCTAGGCCAGTCCTGCCAGCTGAAACAGCCATGTCTTGAGGGCGCGGCGGAAGGAGGGGAGATCCGGAAGTAGCAATCCATGCACACACTACCATTTGAATTATGTAGAGCTCCTTCATGTGTTACTCAATCACTTTCTGTGATGGCATTTCGGACTGAGGATGTGACAGAAAAGGGACTGGGTGTGTGAAAGCATTTAAGCAAAACTTACCTATTTCATAACAAGTAGAAAATGCCGGAAGGGAGACTGAAGCTTTCCTAACTGAAAAGAAGCTTCTGTCACAACAACTCACAGACTAGATTCAAACTTGGTCAGCCTCTTGAGATACTTGAAAGGAGCAAGAACAAGAATGAACTAAGGAACAGAATACAAAAGCAAACAATCCAGACAATTGCCTAAGAGACTCTGAGAAAGTTTCAATATAATCTAAACAAATAACTTGTGCAAAGTGTCAACAAAACTAACATCCAGAAGGAAAAAACTTTTAGCACAAAAAGAAATACAGATTGCTTCTCTGGCCAGTCACTGTGCTTCAGAGAGTCAACCAGCTTCTTTGTTTTATTAATTACCAGGAGCTTTTTCTTTTTACTCTCTCTGTGAAAGAGGAGATGCAAGAAACCCCTCAGCGCATCTGCTCTTACTAAGAGTGATCCCTCTGTAGAAAGACAATCTCTATAAAGAGCAATCAGGACCCGCAATTCATACCAGAACATTTGAGTGTTTTTACAAATAAAAAGGATACAGGGCTGTTTTTCCCAACAGGAAAGGCTACCAATAGCAATATTTGCAGAAAGGTTTTAGAAGTTTTAATGGAATTGTTTCAGATGTTTGATGTGTGTAGGCCTGGGAACAGCAAAGCTCAGAGGAGAAAAGCAGAAGAGTACAGTGAAAATTGTAAAGACTCTCAAAGGAATTTAGAAAATGAAAAATAGAATGCATGTATTTTAACTTTGCTAGACAAGCAATATGAGAGTCTGTTTGGTGTAGTGGTTAAGGTGCCATGCTAGAAAGAGGAAGGCTATGAGTTTTAGTCCTGCCTTAGGCACAAAGCTAGCTAAGAGATCATGAGCCATTCTCTCTCAGCTCTAGGAAGCAGGCAATGGTAAACCATTTCTGGAAAAAAGTAAACACCTTGCCAAGAAAACTGTAGAGACATGTCCAGGCAGTTGCCAGGAGTCAAGACTGACTTAGAAGCACACACACAAAAGAGCAAGAAACACAGTATGTCCTTGGCATAATCCTCCATCTTTGCTAAGAGAAAGTAAACTAGAAACTTACTTTGATCTCTTATTGTTTTAACTTCCCTAATTTTTTCCTGCCCATCTTTGCTGTTTCTTCTCCAACATTTTTATCCACCCGGGTTTGTCTGACTTTGTTTCACAAACGCCGTGCTTCTAATTATATTAAAAATATGAATCCTGGGTAGAGCCATATGATAAAAACAAATAAGTTCAAACACCAGGATAACATTAAACCAAAAACTGTTTAATACAAGTGCTGAGCTTTCGTCGGCCAACACTGCCGACATCGTCAAAGCATAGAAGCAAGGTTACTGGAGTTCTCTTATATTACCGGTCGACTAAGAGTCTACAGTTTAGAACTAAAGTCAGCCAATAGACTTTTTTTTGAAACATTGAAATAAAACTAGCTATCCATGCTACCAGAAGACAATACACTAATTAGTTTCATCTTTCATTCTTGTTTCCCAAAGTTATGAACACATACTGTTCTTTTGCCTCATATCCAATTTCATAGACAATCCATCCCATTTTCTGGTCAGGCTGAAAATTCATGGTATTTTAAATAGGGATTAATGATCAAATGATCTAAAATTGAAAGAGGAATATAAAACATTGCTAATATTATGAGGCAGGACTGGCTTCCAAAGATGCCATTTAAAAAAAAAAAAAAACCTCTTTCCACCTCAATTTTCATTTTTTAGTTATTACTGAAGTGGAATTAATGGAGAGATGTAATTCTTAGAAGTATGTTGTATGGCAGTTAAATAGCTCTAGATGCCTTCTGGGTGTGCCCATGCAGACAATTAAACACTAAAATGTGAGAGGAAAGAAAGTAGATGTAGTGTAACAAATTAAATTAGACATTATTGCATTATATTGTTCTTAAATTATGACACCATTAACAAGCTGTGATGAAAAGCATATCGTGTGGTGTATAAAATATGTTTTTAAAAAATGGTTACGGTTAGCAGGCATTCATTAACAAGAATAATAAAGGATCTAAGTTGAAATATTACTTAAAGTAAAAACCCCAAGACTTCTGAATTAAGATATAGTCTGAAGTAGCCATTTGTATGGACTGTAGAAGGAAGATTCTCCATCTAATGGAACTCGAAGCTCTGCAAGTTCGGGTCAATATACCCAAGGCTATTTCACCCATTTATATATGTACTTCTTTGTATATTCTGCAATGCTGACTGGAAATGTGGGGATTGGAGTATAAAACAATTTTCTTACCATTAATTTATTCAACCCCCTTGGCTTCCTCTACTTACCTGTAGCAGTTATTCTGAAGGGCAGTTATCCAAGGAAACTTAGTATAGTAAATGCTAACTGGGAATATTCTGCATGCAACCAGTAGGAGGTTCCTTTGTTAATAATTGGCTAAAAATAATATAAATGGCAAACTAAAAGATGATCCTTGGGACTTTTCCTGTAGTTTGGGTATCCTTTTTGCATGTTCAGCAAGATGGCCTCTAATAGCGATGGTTCCATCAGTAGGACTTAGTTTATAAATGAAAAAAGTGGCGATAGCTTTATAATGACAAGAGTCCCCCTGTTCCTGAGATTCCTTGTCAAAAGCAGAACATCGTGATCCCTTTGTATTTAATGATTATATAAATATTGGAATTTAGCAGGCCTGACCATCTTCTGTTCTAAGTATGGTCCTCTCTAAACAGTGGCATCTTTCTGTTTCCTTATCTCTTCAAACATTAAGCTCATATAAATAAAAGTTTGTGCTAATGTACTTTAACAAGCTGTTAATGATCTCTAATTCTTGGCCCTTCAAAGGTGGAAGATGAGCGCAACACTCATTTCTAAACAGGGCATGTAGCAACTAGAGGACACTAGGTGGCAAAGGAGAGTCACATATCAAGCTATAAATGTTTTGTACCTGTCTACAGTAGTTTTAGCAAATATTTCTATCTGAAATGCATGTGTTCTTTTGGGATCCTTCTTTCCTTTCATAAGTCTGTTTTATTTTGGCCTTGTTCCCATACTTTTAGTAGTAACTTCATCTACAGATACTGTATTAAGTAGATGAAAAGAAAAGAAAACTCCACTGATAAATTATACTTCCATTTGGCAAAGAGATAGGGGCAGGTATGGCTAGCAAAAGTTCAAATTATAAAGTAAAATAACATAGCAGGAGATCTCTATTAAGAACAAATACATTTTGCTCACTTCGTTGTGCATAATTAATATTTGGGGAATTCAGATGAAACTATTTCAGGAAGAAAAAAAATCCAAACATTCTCATCAAAGGCTAATAAAATTATCTGTAGAAAAGAAGTACAAATGGATTTTTTTCACAGCTATTAAGTTAGGTCTATAGCGTTCCCACACTTTTGAAAAGTTTCTTCAATTCACTACGTGAGACTTGTTTTTAAAACATGTTCATTGAAAATTTCAAAGAGAGAAGCAACCTGGAATTAAGGAGAAAGTTCCTAACAGTGAGGACAATTAACCAATTGAACAGCTTACCCTCAGAAATTGTGGGTGCCTCATTGCTGGAGATTTTTAAGAAGACACTGGACAGTCACTTGTCTGAGATGGTATAGGGCAGCTTCTCCTGCTTGAGCAGGGGGATGGACTAGAAGACCTCCAAGGTCCCTTTCAGCTCTATTCTGTTCTGTTCTGTTCTGTTCTGTTCTAAAATATGTGTCCACTCTGTAAATAGGGTTTTCTCCCTAAGATCTGCATACATTAATTCAATCAATTGAAACTATTCAGGATAGCCTGTCTCAGAGTGGATCCCTTCCAGATATATGAACTTTTATTTTCCAAATCCTCAAGTCAGTTGCTATTGCTGATCATTTTTGGAATTAAAGACCATACACATGAAAGCTTCACTCTTCAAATTCTGCACAGAATCTCTTGTACTTTGGAAAAATGGGAAATCTGAATATTTAACATTATAGACAGTACTCAAGTTATGACAATTCATTCAGCGACCATTTAAAGTTACAACAGTGCTGAATAGTGCTGAATGAAGGGATTTATGATTGGCCTTGGAGTTCAGGCTGTCCCTATACACATGGACAAAATTCAAGAGCTTGGCAACCAGCTTGCACATACAATTGATTGCAGTGTCCCACTGTCATATTATCCCTGTTTGCAACCTTCCCTGCTAGCTCCCTGCACCACAAAGTCAATGGAGAATCTGGCAGAAAAGATCACAAGTTGGTCAGATAAGTCTCCCTCACCCACAGCCTTTCTTTGCTCACATTTCCCCTGCACCATTCTTCCCTGGTCTTCCTACCCTTATACACATGTACACATCCACTGGCATCCCAGGCCTCCTTGTGCTAGCACACATCTCACATCTTTCTTCCCTGGCCTTCATGAGCTTGTTCCAAACAGCAGCACCCCCTTCCTTCAAGTCTCTGCCGAGCGTCCCAGAGCATCCCCCATCCTCTTGTGGCACCCCCATGCTCCTCCTCGGAGACTCCCACCACTTCTTGCTTAATGACCCATGTATCTTGGGTTACAATGGCAACTAGGACCACCTGGATTCTCTTCACCAAGGAATGCAGTTACATAACATCACGCTTTACAACCGCATCCCTTAGCAATGGTAATCCCAGTCCCGACTGCAGTCATAACTCGAGAATTACCTGTACTCGGCATTCACCACAATAGTGCTTGACTCATGAATTTATTATGATATGATATTTTAACCGCATCCCTTAGCAATGGTAATCCCAGTCCCGACTGCAGTCATAACTCGAGAATTACCTGTACTCGGCATTCACCACAATAGTGTTTGACTCATGAATTTATTATGATATGATATTTTAACAAAAACCACCATCGTATTGCCTCTGGCCTTTTCGGCATTAGTAATGCATTAATCAACTACAATAGCTTTTCCCTCTTAAAGCTTCACTTTATAACCCAAATCTTATTATTGTGATGATTCATTTTCCTCCCTCTGTTCTCCAATTTAGTCCCCTTCCGCCTGAATTCTCTTCTTCCTTCGCTAAGGTTTCTTATTTCCTTTTATAGTTTCTCATCTGTATCTTATTTTAGTTATAATAATTCTTCCTTGTCAGAGAGGAAATGTCTGAAGAGATCAAAGTGCCATAATACTTTTTTTTTTGCTGGCTTTTATAGTTCCAGATTTTAGGTAGAGGAAATCAAAACTTTACATTCACACACACACACACACACACACACACACACAATGCAAATACTTGTATGCAATTGTAAAACCAAGTTGTTGATATTTATACATGATTAGCGTTCTATTGACTTAGACAACCATAGCTCTCTTTTAATGTGTGGATACATTTTGAAATTATACTGTAGAGTATTAGCAGCTGATTACATAGCTTTGTTTGTCAGTGTTGTCTAAGGTAGCCTTCTACTTGCACATACTGTAAGCTAGAAGAAATCTGCCTGGTTTTATCTCTCAGGCTTTTTTCCTGGATGGAAAGAATCACTTTCCATGATGAATGTTTTAACATCTGCTGACTAATCTGCCTGTGTGCAGAAGCTGTACTTTGCTTTGACAGGGTGCTGCAGCTACTAATATGCCAGAAGAGGCCCCAGAAGAATAGAAGGCACCGCTTGGTTTGCTTTTTAGAAGTGGGGTACCAGGTTGCTTCCTGAAACAGCTTCAAAGGAATACTTCCCTTGAAGCATCATCAAAGCAAAGCGTCCCCTCAAAGCTTTGCACAGCCCCATGAAGATTTATTGCTCAAAAACATCACAGCTTGTTGTAAGGCACGGTGTAATGTATTCTTTCCGCATTTCACTGAGCTGAGGCCTAGAATCTTGTCTAGGGATCTTACTCATTCGGTGGCTTAGATGTTTAAGAAGTTACAAGAATATCAAAGTTCATTCCTATGACTGTGAGCCAGAGGAGCTGACTTTTTCCTCTTTACCTTTACTCAGAAGTGAAGGTGTTGCTTGAATATTCAGAATGCTCCAAGCTATATCTGTAGTGGTCTTGCACAAAGTGACTGATTTCATTCAACAAGTGATTTGTGCTAGGGAGGATGATGTCATTCACTGTCACAAAACAAAAACAACAACAAAAAAAAGCCACCCAATTGACCTCCATTAAACAATTTTTTTGTGGCATAAAACCACTTCAGGCTTGTGCTGTTGCCAGGATGAGGTTAAAATGTTTTCAGGATGGGTGGCTTGGTGATTTCCTGAACTGCATTATTATTATTATTATTATTATTATTATTATTATTATTATTATTATTATTATTATTATTATTATTATTAATTTAATTTGTATACCGCCCTTCTCCCGCAGGACTCAGGGCGGTGCACAGCATATTAAAACACATACAAATACAAAATACACAAATAAAAATCCCTATAAAACCAAATTAAAAGCCAAATATTGGAAGCTGTTGTTTCCTATTAAAATTATTCTTAAAATCATCCCTAAATAAAATTCTCCCTAGGTCC
>NW_015387018.1:15518-38212 GCF_001527695.2 Protobothrops mucrosquamatus | reverse complement strand
GGCCCTCCCCCTGGGGGTCGCCAGCCGACATTGTTTGGCCGACGGCACCCTGAGGAGACCCACTCTGTGGGAGCGTACCAGTCTATGGGAGGAAATCTGTGGCAGAAGGCGGTCTCGGAGGTAACCAGGTCCGATGCCATGGAGCGTTTTAAAGGTGGTAACTAACACCTTAAAGCGCACTCGGAAGACCACTGGTAACTGCTCAGCTGGTAGATCTTTCAATTTGCATCTACAGGCTGTAAGCTGAACAAGTCTGTTGTGCACTCCAGGACAACGTGAGAGCACATCAAAGTGACCCACGTTGCAAGTTATGGTAAAAATATTGGACTTTGACTAAGAAAAAAAAATCAATACCAGAGATTTCCCCCTTGACCATTAAACCAACTGGATGATTTTATGTCAGTCATTATAATATTTTCCAAGCTATGTATTTGGAATTTGGTCAGTGCAGATGGGTGAACATTATCCTTAGTTCAACTTTAATGCATACAGATGGCATCTGTTAGTTGACTAGGGATGATTTTGCAACAATTAAGCACATAATAGGGTCTGGTTAGAGTTTGGCTAGGAGGTCACTAACAAATCTCAGGGTTTGTGTGACTTGGGGAAAAAAAACATATTTTGGAACTATGCAGTGGCAAATAAACTCTTTATTATCATCAAGAAATCACCCACCCATAGCCATAAATTCAAGAGGAGGCAAAAACTTGGTCTTTCTACTTCATTGGTAACAAGAGATAGGACATTATTTATTTAATGAATACAGAGCAAGCCAAACTGATCACTATTATACCTTTGCCTCAGAAGTTTATAAAGTAAAGCATGTGTAATAAAAAAGACTATTACTTTTAAACCATTAGCATCAACTTAGGCTGAAAGCATGTTACGCCCTCTTCATTTGTTTTTACTTGTGTAACTCTTTCCATCTTCCAAGTATTGCATTCATTAATATGCAGGTGTAAAAGCTACAACCATTTTGTTAATTGACTAATCAATCAAAGAACTCTTATTTATTCCACATCCTTGTAAGATACATGGAGGTTATTTTAATGTTCAGCAAACATATTTAAGCAAAAACTCAAGAGGCAAGTGAATCAAAATAAACATTTAATATCTGGAAGCTAATTATAATGGTTATTTTTTTCCGTATTTTGGTCATTAAATACTATTAAGTAATTGTATTAATATACCTTGGATTGCAAACTCTAAATTGTATTAATATACCTTGGATTGCAAATGATGTGTGGACACGTGGCAATGAATGTCATAAACACATTGGTCCTTTAGCTGTGTTCATTTAGCTAATTTCATCTATGTTAAAATTCCCATTTTATGCAATTATCACCATTTTTTTCTTACATGTTGAGTCTACTGTCTAATATATGAATGAAAAGGATTATGTTGTACCTCCTAACATCTGCATTGCAAGAAACTATGAAATAATAACCAACTGCCTAGACTGTGTTTGCTTTTCTGTCTTAATTTCACAATTCAAAACACTGATGCAGTAGCCTGAAAACTCAGAGCTGTTCTACACTGAGGGATTTGGGATGGGGAGGGAGGAAGAAAAGTTTTAGTAGGACTCTGCATTTAAATACCTTTCCTTGGAGATATTGAGTAAGGAAGATAAGAGATTCAAAGCAGCTACTCTAATCAGAAACCAAAAAGGTGTATAAATAATGTGGTAGGATTTCAAAAGTCAAGTTGTAGTCTAGATATTCTTTTTTATTGCCTTGAGAAGGTTAAAAAAAACCACTGTGCCAGCAAATCTCTGAAAGAAAAAGGGATCAAAACTTTTAACAAGCAAGTGGAAGTTGTGTTGGCTATTGCTGTATACAAGAAGACACTTCAGTGACATATTATTCTTGAAGTGGCAGACTATTAGGTTGCATTCAGCTGCTAGAATGACAGAGACATTGATCAGGGCAGTCTGACACTCTACTTTGGAAATGGAGCAAAAAGGAAAATATACACCCTTCCCAACTTAAAACAGATGTGGACAGCAGGCAAACTCATAACAGCTCCTCTTTCTGACTAGCTGCACATAGTTGGGAAGGGATATGGACCAATCATGTCCCTATCTGCCAAAAGATAGTTAATTTCTAGTATGTGTATGTACAGTATGCATATCCATAACACATGTGTATATGTTTTTGTATGTCTATAGGCATAAAAAGCATATGACTATACTCATGAAAAAGGTGTGTGCATGTCTCTCTCTCTGTGTGTGTGTGTCTGTTTCTCTCTGTGTGTGTGGGTGTAGGTGTGTATAAACATAAAAAAATATTGAAATAATGATTGGTCCTTTTGTGCTGACTGCCAATTTGGTACACAATTCACAGTGCTTATTTCTCTTACCAGTTTTTATCTAAGGACTTTGTAGCAGAATAAATGAATCAGCACCTCTTCCCCATAGGAGTCTAACCATGAAGGAAAATTTTAGTAATCAAGTTTTAAAACTGTTCCTGAAGTTTACAATTGCAAGTACTACTGAAGCTGCTTGAGAAATGAAAGCTGACTCAGAAAGACTTTTATAAGCAATAAGCAGCAATATAGTGTCTAAAGCTTTCATTGTTTTATATGTTGCAATAATTCAGAGAAAAATCCTCAGATTCACTAAATCTGGATTATCCCTCCTCTCCATAGTGTGAACTGAATAGGCAAGAGGAAAAGGAGGTTTAATCCTCAGTTTCTGCCACCCCTATACCAAGACTTAAAATCCTCCTTCCTTCCTTCCTTCCTTCCTTCCTTCCTTCCTTCCTTCCTTCCTTCCTTCCTTCCTTCCTTCCTTCCTTCCTTCCTTCCTTCCTTCCTTCCTTTCTCCCTCCCTCCCTCCCTCCCTCCGTCCCTCCCTCCCTCGCTCCTGCCATATACTTCATAGAAAATAATACTCATGAACACTTTCCTTAGCTTTTCTTGGTTAAAAAAATAGCTGCTGCTATTTCATCATTTTAATTGGTTTCTCTTTTAAAACTGCAAGCCACCCAGAATCTTGTCGTGTCTGAGCAGCTTCTAAATCAAATCAAAACATAAAATCTGTACATTTTCTATTGTTTTAAAGATGTCAGGTCTTTGTGAAAAGCTAAATAATAAATAAAAATAATGGCAATAGTCCTCTCACAGTAAATCGTAATTTCAATAATTTCTATCCAAACAGTGGAAGATTTATCTTTATTTAGCGTATCACTGAAAGCTAGAATGTTTTGGATATTGAGGCATACTCCTTCAACTTAATTCACCATTCAGCTACAGAAAGAACTGTACATATTTTCCAGGAAAAAAGCATGAAATATATTTCTGCCAAGCTTTCAGTTGTCAATTCTTCTCTGTCAGTGTTTGATTTTTATTTGGATTTTAATGCCTGAATGCTGTTCTGTTTCACATTTTGTATCCTCTTATGCTATTGTACACCATCTGTTTTTATCAAATAGATAAAATAGATAGCAATGTTGGCTATTAATCCAATGATTAAAGCAAAAGTGTGACTAGTTAGAAAATATTCAGTTACCACCCTACCACACCCTGCAGCACTGTTTTGCCACTCCAGCTGATATTTGTCATTTTGAAGCAGAATTCAGAGATGAGCCCAATTCAAAAAATAGATCTGAGCAGCTACCCAGCAGTTTTATTTTCTAAAAATGTTTTGCAGCCCTGTGTGAAGTCCAGAGGCAGAAATAAAGATAGTGTCAGAAGGTGGTGATTCACTTTGCCAACTTCCATTTACTACACATGCGCACACACAGACATAGATCCTTCTCAAAAGGACATTTGAAAGATTCCTAAATTATCTTTTACATTTAAAGACACATTAGTAAATTTATTTCCTAATTTGAGAAGGATTTTTTTCTTCTTCTACTACTTCCTACATGAATCTGGAGAGACCAGTTTGCCTCTCTAAAAAAAAAAAACTAATAAATTTCTGTTGTTGATTGATTGACTGCCCTTGAGACAATGGCATTAATAATTTAATACATTAGGCATTATTACTGAAATCTTCAAAGTAGACATTTAGGGGAAAAATTGCAACTTACTCATTTTATTTATTAATTTATTAAATTTGTACTCAAATTCCTCCTTAGGTAATCACTTGAAGAAGCTTAAAACAGCTTAAACAATTACTTTATAATGTGCAAGATCTAAACATAGTTCTAATGAAGAGTTTTCTGTCCACACTTGAATTAGCTATAGTAAGCTAAAGTGTGCAATCATCTGTAAAGACGACAACCCCATTGTGCTCAATAAAATTTACTCCTGGGATCATGCTTTATATTTTTTTTCCTCTTAAAGAAATGGGCTTAAAGTTACCATTAAATCCTGAAGCATAGAAAAGTTATACAATTAAAAGCCCATCCAAAGACTTCTAAATGTACAGTATGTCACTCTTAGCATGTAGGTATAGGGGGAAAATGGTTGACATTTGAGCAAACACAATAAAGCAAAAAAGGCAGTAAGCTACCAAGTGTCTAAACATGCTTTACAATGTGACATAGATTTATATTGTGTCTTCAAAGAAAATGAAAAGGCCAAAAGGCAAGGGGAGAAAAGGCCAATTAATTGGTTTCCAAGAGGAAAGCCCTCCTACTGTCACCTTCAGCAAAAGGTATATAACAATGCCTGAAATTAGATGAAATGGATTAATATGATACAAAAGGGACAGCAGGTGGCAGGCACATAGTGGCACATAGAGTCAGCTGAATCAACAGGCGTGAAATAATCAAATGGATGCAGGATGCTTAGAAAGGAACTTCTCTCTTACATAGTAGGAAGAGCCTCAGAGTGGGAAACAATGGTTAGTTTTCCAAACCAGCGCAATCAAACAGGATGAAAATGGAAGGATATGTCCTTGAATGACTTCATTAGGCATGCACTCTCTGCCAAAGGAAGCCTGCTTCTATTTGCAATGTCTGTTGAAATATTTGTAGGCTAATGTCTGATTAAATGGTCTTTAAAATACTCTGTAAATATCAGTCTAGAAGAAATTAATAAGAACTGCATGAATGAAAAAGGAATTACTGTAATTCCTCCAGGTCCCTTCCAGCTTCTATTCTATTCTATTCTATTCTATTCTATTCTATTCTATTCTATTCTATTCTAATTGGAGTAAGCCAAGACTTTTTCATTGTGTTTGCTTGCAATCTGAAAACCACCAAAATGCACTGCTTCAATGCCACATGAGATGAAATCATGTTTATGCTACTGTATCCTGTTCAATCCTTAGGAAATAGATGGCATCTTGTTTATAATCACAACTATCAGTATGTCTTGAGATAACAAAATTAATTACTGCTAACTGATCTTGAGAATATGTATATACTTAAAGTTCCTCAATTAAGTTCAAGAAGTTATAGTTAAAGGAAGAAAGAGAAAGATTATCTAAGGAGTAAAAGTAAATTAGTCTGGCAGCTGAGCTGGAATAGATTCAGTGTTTTGAAAAGTATCTGTAACATTAGGAGGCAAATTTTGATAGTATTTGTTAGGGTATAGATATAGATATAGATATAGATATAGATATAGATATTCTGAGATTTCCAGCAAAACACTTATGGTTCTTTCTCAGGCTACAGATATAAATCATTGTTAACATAGGCAAATTATCCTATCCAGTGTTGTCTTCCCCACTTTACAGCTCTTAGTTGTTTATTATCTTTCTCTTGTAAAATGTTGTCTCCCCACCCCCTGCTGCAGAGAAGAACAGAAGCAAATAGATAGAAGAGGAAGGATGCAGCTTTGTAATTGAAGTCAATTATGTTATGTTCAAGTCATCTGTGCTGTGAATGACTTGAACAATGAAGCAGCCAAGTTGGTTTTTATGCCAACAGTAAATGAGGAATAAAATGCTGAGCATGCCAATCACCAATTGGTAGACGATTGGACCGCCTCATAAATATTATCTCCTGAACAGATGGTTGGCACCATATATCTGTCTCCGACCATTTTCTCTTCATCAAGCATTTGCATATTCCAGGTCATCTAGCCACATGAAATGTATTCATAACATCAATTCATATTATCATTGCTGAATGAAACAAAGTTTTTTAAAATAACCACGCTGCAATTCTTTGCTATATAAAAACAAAATGTAGTACAGTGGAAGCTCAATTGTCCAAGCCTCAATACAGCAGAGCTGTATACATACAACAAATCCAATTTCTCTGCACTTTACATTATTTAAACAATTGCATGAGTCTGCAACTGATGTAAATGGTTGAAGGAATGTACCTTTCTGTTTACCCCTTTATTTATTTATATATTCATCAAAATTATATAGACTTACATCTCACCGAAGGTGACCCTGGGCAGCACACAGAAAAATGGGTAAAACTACATATAAAAACTATAGATATAAAAAAAATATAAAAATCACATTAGTAGTAAATTTTATAAAAACAGAGTTACAAACCCTAGGGAAATAGAGAATAATAAAAATAGCCTGTTCAGCAATGGAGCCATCAAAGCATTTCTCCAGTTCCCTGGGAGCCCCATGCCTGATAACTTGACTAGGTCTTGAGGGATTTCTGGAACATTCAAAGGGATGCTCTTAATCTACGTTTGTGGGAAATAATGATGTGATTTGCTTCACAGCTGAATGGGAAGTGATATTATAAGCTGGTTGTGGTCGTGTGATGTTTTGCTTAGCAACTACATTGTTTAGTGATGGAGTTTCTGATCTGAATTGTGGTCACTAAGTAAGGACTATCTGTAATACATTTTCAAATGCAAAGGCTACATTAAATTGGACTAATTTGTTGAGCTTTGGTGATATATGGACCTTGTGCATGCCTTTATGTCTTGATGTTGCAACATTAATGTTATTCTTGCTGTTAGTAAACACTTTATGAGGTGAGATTCTTTTGTCATTGTTGGCATTTAACAATTCCCATTTCTTGTGTTAAAGAAATGTCAGCAAAGACCAACATAGTTGCTTAGATGAATTTGTATCTGACAGGTAGGCTGGAAAAAAAATGGGGGTGGGTGTTAAATTTTTCTAAATAGGCAGGTGAAAGTACTTACAGAAAAGTTGACAAAGGGGAGAATATTATTTTGTTTAATAATTGAGATCTTTTTTCTTGGATGGGCTGACATAAATTGCACAAATTACAATTAAGGTGCATTTGAAGCTTTCATGTCTTCATTGCTCCAAGGATTTCACCCAGATCATTTTGGAACCTACTCATGAGTTATATCATATGTCAGGTTAGTTTTCATTCAGGGTGGTTTGCATATACAGTAGCTGTCTCAGAATTATAACCTTGCTATGGAACGACCACTACTTTGTAAAATTCGAAAAAAAAACCTGCAGAACTTTCAGTCTGTAGGGACAACACCTGTCTTGGAGGCTGACAGAATCTGTTGCATTCCAAACTATTCTAGACGGAACAATCTCTCTATCAGCCACCAGGTTGACCTATGGTACACAGGGCAGTTTCAAGAGAGGAAGCACGATGGCAAATGAACTAGTGGCAATGACGTAAGTGCTGCAATATCTCTGACTGATTGTCATAAAGGCCTGTGCTGTGGCAATCATGGAAGAGAAAGGCATTGGATTTCCTCTATAATTACATCCACGGAGAACCATCAAATAGAGATTTTCAGGGCTTCATGCTATCTGAGTTCCATTATGAGCAGTTTGCACAGTTCTTCAGAGATAAAATGACTTGGATTCATGCTGAGTTTGATGTCACTTTGGGCAATGCTATACCTAATATGTTCGCTGCACTGTCTACTAATACCTGTCTGAATCATTTCTATTGCTCGTCCCCTGAGGAATTAGATGAGCTTCTTCTTTCTCTTTGTGCCATTATTAGAAAATAATGGTTCCTTTTTATATGCTGACTATTTGCCTTGGGGGTTTATTTAAAGAGCAGAAAAGATTTCTGTATGAAGAGAGTTCTGCTTGCAGATTCTAATCGAGACGTATTGATTCAGTTTAGTACATCTAACCTAGTAGTTACTGTTACAATATTATTGTAAAGTACTTGGAGTTTTTCTACAAAAGAAGGAAAAAAATGGATATGCAATGTTCCAATAAATGAATAAACAGTTTGCCCATTCAGCTTCAAAGAACTCTGTGGAGTTCCAGGGACAGTAAGAGAACATTTTCATGTGAACATTGTTTCCAGTCACTAATAAATCAAAGCAATATGTAGATGATTCATGGTTTCTGAATGCTGTGAAAAAGGAGAAAAACTACCACACAGTTCGTGACTTTAGATCTTGTCTAGGAAAAAAAAATACTCCTTTGCCAGACAAATGAGGAGGGGGAGGAGGAGGAGGAGGAGGAGGAGGAGGAGGAGAAAGAGACAGTTTCAAACACACAGTGAGTCAGAAGTAAATTGGCTTAAGTCAAAAATGGCCAACAGTGTGAGGTCAAGAGATCAACCATCACTGAGTCTTTAGTTGGAAGCAGTTGCATTCCCCCCCCCTTTATTTTGTATCGTTTCCACATTAAAAGCATTTTTTAAAGTTGAACTAATAATTTTTTTAAGAGCCATAGATTCAGGCGATAGTTTTAAGCACGCTTGGGAGAGTTAATTCTACTGAGTTAATAAAACTTGTTTAAGATAATTCAGTTTGCTGGGTTGCTATATAGGCATGAGGTCAATATTTTAAATCATGCTAATTCAGCAGCACGAAACACCACAACGCTCCTTCCATTTCCTGGGTTCAACAAGGGCTACAATTTTGCACACACAGATTTCTTAAATACAGCTGAATTCAATGGAATGCAGCTATAGATTTCTCTCTCTCTCTCTCTCTCTCTCTCCTTGGATAGCATAGAGTACTCTCATTTTTTTAAATACCTCCAGTCTAGTCATAAGAGGATCAATTTTCCCTTGACAAATTATGCTGCTTAGAGTTTAATTCCAAAAGATTCCAAAAATACCTAAGTTAAGATGTCTAGCTAGGGAGCGTGCCAATTTGGAATGGAATAATGCGTAATGCTTACATTTACACATGCAGAGCTTACAAGTATGCTCTTCAGTTTCCCCACCTCAAATACTTAGTATAAATTATAAATACTTAGTATAAATTTTCTTTCTTTATATAAAGTATTTGGAGACAAATCAGAATGCACACTTTTTTGGCTTTGTTTCAAGATAACTACTCCTTGGTCTCAGAGTGGAGGATAAACCACAGCAAGCATACAATTGAAATCCAAGTTCATATAGATTTTTTTTATCTAGAGAACTGATCAGATTACTTTTTAGAAAATCTATATCAGTGTAAAATGTTTAAAATCTTTTTCTTCTAGAAATATACATTATCAAAAGGATATAATTCTTGTATTCAATAACTGGAGGGGAGGTTTTTTGGTATCCTTTTTAACACTGTTCTATTTTCTTTTTATTTTTCTTTCTTTTTATGTATAGAGATACGTAGCTGTGCCTTCAGAACATGTTAATTCCTGGTGATTATCCAGACAAGTCCCTGCAGTTTTCTTGGAAGCATTTTCTGAAGTAGTTTGTTACTGCCTCCTTCCTAGGGCTGAGAGAAAATGGCTGTCTAAAAATACCAGTTGGCTTCAGGCCTAAGATGAAGCATAAACTCATCCCTCGTCTATTACTATCCTGGTGCCAAACTGACTCTCACTACTCTACTTCTGCTACTACTAGTAGTTGTACTACTACTGCTTGGTACTGATACTGGCACAATAAAAAAAACTTAAAAGACAAAACTATGCAAGGGATAAGTTGGAAAATTATGCAACATTGGCAAATGCTAAAATCATTCGTTCCATTATTGAATAGATGTAATGGAACACCGTTTATTTATCCATTATTTAACAGATCCCCATTTAATCTGATTTGGAATGCAACAGTCAACATACATCCAGATGCTACTTCCTACTCAAAGTAAATAACCACAATAATTCAGAAATATCAAATATATGTTGAATTACTCACGTAATATTGAAACAAATGCTGTAATTCACATCATTTGCCTAAAACCATTATAAAAATGATACAAATTGCTGCCCATATTATACTTTTGTGGTACAATGTTATACAGACCATAGAAGAAATGGGCCTTCCTTTCCTCAGTGCCAGCATTTTGAGAGCTCACCACATCTCATTTTAAAAATATATTAGAGCACTTTGTCTGTTTCCTATAATGGGAGTTTTCTGTACAAACAGCTATGATTTAGAACTCTTTTCTGAAAAAAGTCTGTTATCTTTTCAATTGCCTATTGCTTAATTTCTAGAAACAGATGTTCTGCTCTGGAGAGGGAATTGCATAACTTTCATAATTGGCTTCATTTCTGACATTTTCCTGTTTAGCTAAATCTGCACAGACTTAACTGAGAAACATGCAAAACGCCAGATGGAACCAGGTGGCAGAGTCATAATCTCTTAACACACATTTAGTGTACATGGAAACATTGTCTATACAAAACTCCAGATCCCAGGTACCGAGCTATCCAGAAATGAAGTGTCCAGGGTGGACTTCCCTCTTTTAATCTCTCAGTTCTTAAAGAAAAACAAAATAACTCTCAACAAGACCTGGTAGAATTTTGTCTTTGCTATTAATGTTATGCCAAGGTCTGTACTGTAATTAATCTAAAAGTGTCTAGGTTAAAGAAATCTTTGTTTTTCCAATTCATTCTGAAGGTTATTTTCATATTTCTTAATGAGGATGGTTTTGGATTGGACGTAGGAAAGGGTGCTCCCCTTCTTTTCTTCTACACATATTTCCATTATGCTGAAGTCACCCTGGCTGCCCACACTTTCCAATTTTCCTTTTGGTTTAAATGAAGAATGGAAGGCCAGATGGGCTGCAGACAACTTAAGAGATGATCATACAGGGAAAGTCAGGACATTTCCTCATACCTCTTTCCTATCCCATGCTAGACAAGTGGAAAAGTCCCATGTGCACAAACATACCCTCCAGGTGAATTTTATCAAAATTCTCTATTCCTTTGGGGGGGGGGAATGGAGGGAAAAAGAAATTCTCTTTCAACAGACTGAAGGATCTGGTAGAAACAAAGCAGGAGGGTTTTTTTTTCTGCTAGGCACGGCTTTTTATGTTTCAGAAAAGAGCAGCAGCATTAAAAATAGATGCTGAGGCTTCATCCTCAGGGACTTTGGTGAAAACAAAAACAAGGCGCCGTTCATTGGGGAAAATAATCTGTTCAATAATCTGTTCGTGAATTTAAACTGCTGGTGCTTGTGATGTGAATGCTTATAGCTACCCATTTATAATTTGAACTGCAATGTTTATTATTTTGGTTTGTCGCGCAGTCAGTCAGACATTCAGGCTGGATTTGATATTTTTATCCACCTATTGAGTCCTTCCCAAGGATGTGGGATAAGCAGAGGTGGATGAGTTAAAGGTATCATCGCAGGATGTAAGTTGTTCCAAGTAAAACTGCTTTTTGCAATTGATTGATGATGATTTTGTCAATGCTGATGGTGTTCAAGTGGTGCACCAGTTGTTTTGTGATTGCACCCAAGGTACCTATTGCTATTGGTACTACCTTTGTCTTCTTTTGCCTCAGTACCTTCAAATTATTATTACTATTATACAATTACCTATTCTATTGTTATGGGTTTCTTTTTAACAAATCAAATCATATGGGATTTAAATCTTCAATATTGTATATCACACTGAACATTCTACCATTATCAGAGAGGAGGAAAAAAATAAGGATGGAAGTAAGATGGTCAGAAGATGTCTAGATAGCATTCCTGGGACTGTGCGGACTTGTTTGTACTGAGCTGTTGTTCTTTTTTATAGTAACTGTAAGGCCCAGTTTTAGATGAAGCAAATTTAAAAGGGGGAGAGTAGTCCCAAATTATGGAGAAATAATTGATTCAGAGAAAAGAAACTATATTGTTCCCAGGCAGAAACAGGCAATTTTCAAGATAATGATCAGATCAGTAATGTAAGAGACTACCTTTGACTAAACCATCTTCAAGCATTCTTCAAATGTACATGGAAAGCTAGAGATTGTGAATCAGGAATGGTTGCCCTGTAAGGATAATGAAAGTATGATTGATTGATTGATTGATTGACTGACTGATTATATGTCATCTAGTTGGTGCTAATCCTTAGCAACCACATAAATAGATTTTCTCCAGGATACTCTAACCCCAATCTGGTCCTTTAGATCTTCCAATAGTGAATATTGCCTCTGTAACTGAGTCCATCCACCTTGCTGCAGGTCATTCTCTTTTTTCCTTCCTAAAATATTATTAATGAGAGTTAAAATTTTATTATATTAAATATGTACATTATCATTTTAAGACTGGTTGTCTGTAATAAATAGCCAAGACTTAAGGTAGACTTTCCTTGTCTCTATAGAGGGTTGTAAAATTCAGGGAAGAGGATTGGGGTAAGCTATCATATCTTCCTTCCATGTCTGTAGTGAAAACTGGGAAAATTCCAATTCTTAATAAACACCTTGGTCTACAAATTTTCCCTCCACCTTGAAGAGTGGGGTCCTTAAATAGCAGTCTTAAAGTCTATTACTCATTGTTCCACTGGGATTGAAAGTCAGATTACTTATCCAATTCTTCTCCATTTCTAAGTCACAGTAATGATATTAACAATGTATGAGAACTCTATTCCATTCAAATTTTAAGAAACAACTGATCAAATTTTGCATTTTCCCATGAACAATGTGGAATTAATTTGAGTCTTTAAGTAGATGACTTGACAAATTTATTCACCCTTACATTCTTTTATCTATTAAAAAGAAAGGCATTTCAACAACAAAAGTTCATTCTGAGAGACAAATTTGCTTCTCTGTAAGCTTTGTACAACAACACATCTCATTTTTATATCAAAAATGGTACTTTTACATTTGAGTCCTTGGATTTCTCAAAAGTTTCAGAACTAAATAACACAATAGATTTTTGTACTTTTCATGTTTCCTAAGGACATAATCTACATTCCCTTCCTGTCTAAGATAGAGTAACTGGCCCAACACTACCTAGTTAACTTTCATAAAAAGACTGGACTTGAAGTAGGATGTCTTCAGTCCTAGTCTACACTTTAAATGAGGCATGTCAAACTGCCGGCCCATGGGCCGGATGCATCACACCGAAACTGCACCCACCCCATTGCTGGCAATGGGGAAAATGTCGTGATACATCACGTGATGTCACGTGACGTCACAAGTTTGACATGCCTGCTTTAAATATTACACTACATATTTTACTATTTAAATCACTGAATTATGTAACTTACGTTTAAACTAAGCTAAACTTTGTATCAAGGCTTCAGTAATGATTATCATATTTCAGCTGGAGGACCCTTTAATCCCCAGAATGGATTTCTTTCACTTCACTTAAAAAGCTAGACATGTTGTCATGCTACTTTCACAGACAGATACTTTAATGAGAAATGGGGTCCTTGACACTTTTGGTGTGTATTTGATTGATAGTGTTTGCCTGGCAATACATTACTGATTCTGAGAGAAAGGGCCTATCTTCATTTTAGGCTGATTAAAAAGTAAGAGCTCCTTGTCAGGTAAAAACTGTGCTGAAAGATTCAGAGGATTATAACAGCTAGAATAAAATAGGAAACAAAGAAATTAAGAAGACAAATCTCTTTTTTGCCCCCAAAACAGTAAAGATCATCACTATATATTAGTTTTAATCTGATAGTAATTCAAGTACTGGTTTTTTTGCAAGCCTAACCCATTCATCTTCAAAAAGAGAGAGAGAGAGAGAATTCTATGAAATTTGAAAAAAATGAGAGAATTAAGTATGTCTAGTCTAATGAAGAGAAAAACTATGGGGAACATGATAGCATTAGTATTTGAGGGGGTCTTGCAGAGAAGAAGGGGTTCAAAGCACCTATGGGCAGAATAAGAAATAATGGGTGGAAGATCATTAAAAAGAGATTCAATCTAGAACTAAGGAGAAATTTCCTGACCGTGAGGACAGTTAATCATTGGAACAGTTTGCCTCCAGAAATTGTAGGTGCTCCATCACTGGAAGTATTTAAGAAAAGATTAGACAACCATTTGTCTGAAATGGTATAAAATCTCCTGTCTGAGTTCCAAGTTCCCTTCCGTTATTCTACAGTATGTTCTATGTTCGTGCTGAGAAAAGTACCACATTTGATTTTTGGAAACTGCCAAAGAATTGACTTTACAATTATAAAAAGATTGGCTCCTGGGAAAAAAAAGAACTCTGGAAATTATTATTTGGAAGTTGGCCATAAATATATCATGCTCCACCATGGAATCTAAGCCAGTTTATCCAGTGTAGACTTCTACTCTTTACCAATGGTTGATTAACATAATACTTAAACTTTCCAAATCTGTTTAGAAGCCATCCCCCAAAGTTAGATGTTATAATAATATTTCTTTCACATTAATCCATTCAAATGCTGGAAGCCCAATAAGAACTTATGTATAACATAATAATAAGCTTAGCTAGTTACAACAGTGTGAAAGCACACCATATGTTTTTAACAGGCATTATGTTGATAATGAGCAAAAATGTAATCAATGTAGCAGGAAATTATCAAGAAAAAGAAAATTATTTATTTGCTTTGTCTCAGATTTTTATCATCAGAAATTTGTGATTATTTTCTATATATCATACTTATAGAATCATAGCTGTTACATGAGAAACATATTTCCATTGCAAATATATATCAGAATAAAAACAAATATTCCAGTAAGAACCTTTCAAAGATATGCTGAGAGGAAATGAAAGACACCCTTCCCCTGCCTCTATATTTGTAGATGTATTTGTAAAGTTTCCAGATAAAACACACCCAAAGGGCTGAATTGCAATAAATCATGAGTGGAACAGAAATAGATAACCTTAAAAAGGATTTTTGTTTTTGTTTTTTTTTAAAGAAGAGATTTTGCATTTCTGTTGCCAGAACAAATTTTATTGTTAAGCTCTCAAGCTGTTTCAAACGTTTTAGCTCCTTAAGTATACCAGATGGATTGAATAAACAGATTCTTTATACAAGATAGGAATATATCTCATATGAATAAATATTTTTTCTCTCTCTCTGCTGGAATATGGCCATTAACTGCCCCCATACTGAAGCAATGTGTGAAGCCACAGAGTGACAGAGAATTACTCCAGCAAATAAGAATCTCCAGCAAAAGAGTAACTGGATAAAGGCAACTCACTATATCACCAGCTAATAGGTTTTCTTCATCCTTAGGCACATTTATGCTTGCTGTTAAACCAAGAATCAAGCCAAGAATAATCTGCCTCTGACCCTTCATCTGTAGCTAAAATCTAGAGGAAGCATGAATAATGATGAGGGTTACTACATATGATATTTATCAATATCTGAAGTGCCATTGGTAGCCTAACCATGAACTAAGTGATCTGATTTTTTTTTAATCTGCTGTATCCATAAAGATTATGGGACCTTGAAATCACTGCCACCTCAGAAATGTTTGAGCTATTGGCTTATAAAATCATAAAATGGTCTTGTCCTATATCTTATTGAGCTAGAAACTGGGTGACAGACATTGGGTGCAAACTACTTCAGCTATTGATAGCTAATCTTACTTACAAGGCTAACATAAACATCATATACTGTATAGATAGGATAACCTTGTACATTATCACAAGGCTAGGAGTCTCATGAAAGCTTATACTGAGACCTAGTGGTGCAGTGGTTAGAATGCAGTATTGTAGGCTAATTCTGCCCAGAAGCCTGGAGTTTGAACCTGACAGGGCTTGAGGTTAACTCAGCCTTTCATCCTTCCAAGGTTGGTAAAATGAGGACCCAGATTGTTGAGGGCAATATGCTGACATTGTAAACTGCCCAGAGATGTTGTAAAGCATTACCCCTTTAATAAAATAAGTTGAAAGAGTTGCTACCAAAGTTCTTCTGATTTTTTTTACCAACTTAGATTAACACAACTCTCCTCCTACAAATTTACCAACCAAATGTATCAATCACTCCAGAAATCTGACAGTGATCTATATAGAAAATAAACTGAGCCAGGGTCCAGCAAAATATTCACACTCTGTATTAGACTGTACAGATGGAAAGGATGAGAGGAATATTATCACAATACTTGGAAAAAGATATTAGAAAGGAGGAGTGTCCCTTGTCTTTTAAGATGGAGAATCAACAGTAAGTGTACAGATATTGCACACTAAATTTCCAAGGCATTATCCTGTTCATACAGAATGAAAAATCTCATCTATTTTGTTCTTTCTTAGTTACTTATTTCTTCATTTGATTTATTTGATTTAAAAGCCACCCATTTAGAGATTCTGAATGACACATAATGAGTAAATATACACTTATATACACGTGATATATAACTCCAGTTGCCTGCTTGCCTCTCTCTCTCTCTCTCTCTCTCTCTCTCTCTCTCTCTCTCTCTCTCACACACACACACACACACACACACACACACACACAGAGAGAGAGAGAGAGAGAGAGAGAAAGAGAGAGAGAGAGAGCACATCAACAGCAGAATTTATTTATCCCAATGATCCAAATGCTTGTTCATAGAGATATGCTGAATCATAATTATTTGTTGTCTGTAGAATTTTAAGATAAAATAACTTATGTTACTTCCTCCTTCCCACTGTTATTCTTATTCTAGGTCAGAAGGTGAATGGGAAAACCAAACTATATCTGTATCTGTATCTGTATTCTGTCTTTATCTGTCTGTCTGTCTGTCTGTCTGTCTGTCTGTCTGTCTGTCTGTCTGTCTGTCTGTCTGTCTGTCTGTCTGTCTATCATCTGTTACAAACATCATGGCTTGCAGTTAGCCTTTTTAATTCATCCATGACTTCAGAAAAGAAACTTTTATTATTATTTATTATTTAGAATATGGAGACCATAACGCAGTGATGGTGAACCTTTTAGAGACTGAGTGCCCAAACTGCAACCCAAAACCCACTTATGCATCGTCGGGTGCTGGCTGGGTGTGGCCCATTGGCTGGGTGTGGCCCATTGGCTGGACATAGTTGCGGTGGTAACAGCAGACTGGGTGGGACTAAAAAGTTCAATCAATCAATTCCAACTTTGCAAGATTTTTTTTCCCGCGAGAAGTTGAAATTGACTGATTGATTGAACCTTTTTTTTTTTTGCACACGGCGGTGGAGGCCTAAAGCGAAAAGATTTTATAAAACCCAGCTGAATGCCTAGGACTGGGGCGACGGCGCACGTGCCCACAGAGAGGGCTCTGAGTGCCGCCTCTGGCACCTGTGCCATAGGTTCGCCACCACTGCCATAACGTATAGCCACACATAACAAACTCTGAGCAGTTCCCAGTTAAGATCAATGATCAATAATGTTGTTATGTTTTTTCTTGAGAAAGAGATGATAGTTGCTTATTTATTTCAGAATGGCTTCCTTTTTAAAATCTACTCTGTGTTCTCTCTCTCTCTCTCTCTCTGTGTGTGTGTGTGTCTGTGTGTGTGTGTGTGTGTGTGTGTGTGTCTGTGTGTATAAGATTCTGATCTGTAGATCAAGAGGAGCAGCCTATGAATTGGGAACAAATAACACTGCTTCTGAACAATCAAACAGCGACAATAAAAGTAAAACTGAGATTTCATTTTCTTTGCCTGTTTCATTTTTTTCTTCTTCCATTAACTCTCATCATGGAATCTTCAAGTGATGTTGGGAAGAGTGAAAAAGCAGCAATTTTTGAAGAAGGCAGAAACTTGTATTGTATGCATTACCTAATTTTCTACATACTTTGAAGAATTCATTTCAGTTCAGCAATAGAAAGAGCTACAGCTAAGCCCTATTCAAATCTTGGAGCAACTAGCAGTACTTGCCACGTACGGTCTAAGCTCATCTTTCTACCAGTATCATTCAAATAATATCAAGCTTTTGTGTATCCATGCTTCTGCAGGAGGAAAGTCTTTGCAGACAAGTTTGAATGTGCCTTGTTTTCATGTGAGTCATATTTCAATACCAATCAATCAGGAGGAAAGTTTTGCTATCACCACAGAATTGGACCCCCACCTATTTAATTACATTGCACTACAACTCATATGAATAGGGGCAGTGATTTGTGCTTTTGTACTCAACATCTTAACTTTTTGGACTGTCAATGACTCTACTCCAATTGCAAAATGAGTGATGAAGTGCTTTCCGAATTCTTCATATTTACAAACTTGAATATTATAGTACATTGCAAATTATTGATAAATGGAGTAGCTGATGATGTGACAATGTCCTTTGACTATTTACACTATTCACCATTATAAATCTGTTTTTTTTAATGCAGTCCAAGATTTGTTACTACTGTTGCTACATTCCACTAATGTAACTCTGAAACTTGCAAATGTGTAGACAAGCATATCTTAACACTGATTTCCTCTTTTCCAATTGGTATTTTTTTCTTTTTTAGTTTTAAATTAAGCCATTCTCAATAAAGAAGAACATGAAAGCCAAAAATACATAATATTCTAGCCGGGTTACATGGCATGTGGTGTTGCGGCATTTAAATTTTAAGAAAACTTTGAAAAGATTGACATTTAGGTTTCCTTTTGAGAAAAGCTAATATTATTTTTGCTTCCTGTCCATCAGTACAGAGCATGAGTGCAAATGGAAATTGGAAAATACCGAAATAAATATTGGAATGGAATTAATACAGCCATGTCCATTAATAAGACAGAAATGCAGACAAAGGGGGGGGGAAGGAAAAAAAGGTTTAATAAGTAATGAATCTAGACTAGAAATGTCAGTCACTTGAAAGCAAATCAAGGACCTGCTTTTTATGACTTCATATTTATTTGATAAATCCAGTACATTAAAATTAGTTACAAGGAATGGATGGTGCAATATGCAAAATAAAGGTGGCTAGACAACAGATAGATGATAGCGCATCTTCCACCTCCAGGAATGCAGCAAGTCTGCAAGGATCTGGGCAGGGGCAGGAGAGTGGCAGGGCAGAACCATCTTGCTCAGTGCAAGGTCCTCTGATGGCTGCACTTGCAACTGGTTTACAACATCTGAACTCTGCACCCTTCCTCCTCTCCCTCCTCCTCCTCCTCCTGCTATCTCTTCTTCTGCCTCCTCTTCCTGGTCCTGGTCCCTCTTTCTCCTGCTACTTCTTCTTCCTCCTCCTCTTCTTCCTCCTCACTTTCCTCCTCTCCCCCTCCTGGCACTTCAGCTGGGCTCACAGTTCCTTTGTACAACTCTCCAAGTTTGCAAGACAAACACATGCAAGCCCAGCTTGCAACCCAGGGCTCCCCCAAAGCCTCATTGGAAGGGGACTACCCCCCCCAAGGTATGTGTGCATGTGGGTGTCTTTCTCAGGGTGCAAATAGGGGCAGGAGAAGCTACTTTTCACTTTAAGCACTGTGTCTCCAAGAGATTCTCTCTCTCATCTGCACCTTTTCTAAGACCTCTGGGTTCTATGACACTTCAACTAAAGTTTTTTGCTTTTATTTTGATGCTCCAGGTGCCTTGTATTTTGGCAACATCCTGCCTGATTTTCGAGGTTTAATTTGGTGTATTTGTGTTTGTGTGTTCCTCCTTTCTTCATGCAGCTCTCCAAGTTTGCAAGCCAAGCATGGCTTGCAATGGGGGAGGGGAGAGGGGAGAAGCTACATTTCCCCTTAAGCACTGTGTCTCCAAGGGAATCCCTCTCTCATTTGCACCTTTTCCAAGACTACTGGGTGCTTGTGCAGTGCAGAGTTGGTTTGGTCTCCCTCCCTCCCTCTCTTTCTCTCCCTCTCTGGTTTTCTCAGGACTTCTTCAGTGTGCTGGGTCTTTGTTTTGTTTTGTTGGAAGGCTGAGTTTAGGATTGTCTCTTTTCCTTCCCACTTTCTTAGAAGCAGAAAGTCACTGGTCTAATCTAATACAATAATAGAAATAAAGTGCATTATTCGTTTGTTTGTTTATTTATTTAGAAAATTTACAATAAATATTATGCACTTGAATCATCATGAAACTTCTCCCCTACCCCCACCCCAGCCCATGGAAAAATTGTCTTCCATGAAAGCGGTCCTTGGTGCCAAAAAGATTGGGAACCTCTGACCTACTGTACTCAGCTCTTCTGGTGATGGAACATCATCCATCTGAAAAAGTTTTCAAAATAAAAAAAAGGCAGCAATACATTCTTCTGCATGGCTTCTATAAACGTGACTTATCAGAAATAAGATTTTGTTGAATTTTCAAAAAAGAGCCATTTGTTTATTTATGAAAATAAAGGTTCCTAATGTGTGGCACTATTTATTTCTGCGATTTAAGAGGTGCTTGCTTTCATTCTTCATAAAATAGTTTGTGCAGCAGCTACAACTTAATACATTCCAAGGTGACTGGAATACAGAAGTATCCTAAGACAAAAAGATTAACCTAGAAGTCAATAACTCTGGTTTGGTTTTACTTCAAATGAAATAAAAATTAGAATTTAAGTCAAAAAAGCATTTTAGTTGGTTTTCAAAGGCATACAAATGTTTAAGTCTGCCGTTAAGTAGGAAAGGGAGAAATTAATCCTTTTCTCCCTATGTGATCCAATCAACTTTTTTCCCAGAATAAAAGTTTTCTTCCCTGCCCCCTTGCTTTCTGGGGACATTTACTTTAAATATTATTTACTTATTTAACATATTTTTATGGATGCCCATCTACAAAGGCACTCTGGACAACAAACAAATAAAAGCAAGAATCGCACTGCATAACATTAAAAAAATAGCATAACAGAAATAGCTGTCAGGGCCCATGAAACAAATTTCACAAACAATGGGCTTGCATTCACATGGGAGTTCCATTAACACCTTGGTGCGAGCACCTGGTGGGAAAGCCATTTTTTAGGGCTTTGTGGAAAACCAATGGGGTCATTGCTGTCAATATCTCAAGGAGGACCTGTTCCACAAGATGGGCACTGAAACAGAGAAGGCAAAGTTTTGAAGACCCACCTAGCACCATTGCTTTACTGATGAGACCTGCAGCAGGCCCACTTTGCTTGATCGGATGGGATGAGCACAGAATATTGGAAAGAGATAGTCCCACATGTGTTACACACTCAGGCCTGTTCTGAGCCAGAATTCTCCATATATTTTAGAATTATTTTTTTATTTTTTATTATTTATTTATTATTTATTTATTTACTTATTTACTTATTTTGCTTTTTCTGCATCTAAATGTAAGAACTTCTGAAAAAAGATCAAGATACTGAAAAGGTTCGCTATATGGGTATGTGTGTGGGATACATACACACATAAAGTGAGATGGCTTCTTTGGGTTATTTATGATGTCAAGACTCTACAACACACAGGTCTGTGCAGTCAATAGTCATGTACAGACTTCTGTCAGCCAAGAACTGTTCTGATTCCAGCCAGTAACTGAGTTCCTCCTCTTGGCCCACACATCTCATCACACATCTTTTTCCCCTGCATCAGAAAAATAAAATACTGTATCTTGCTAGAGTTTTCTTAAGTCATTATACTTACAACTGTTCTATCAACATTTCTGTGACTGGCAGGTTGGTGGTTCTGCATTCAGAATATTTAATCAGGCCAGCATGCTGCTACAATATTATCCCAAAGCAGTGCAACAGTAGAATGACCTCCAGTGAGAACACCATCTGCGGCTTGAAGCGCATAAGTTGTCGTTTCTAAAGCAGCATTTTTTCTGCCTTGAAACAGCTTTTCCCTGTCCATGGATGCAGTGCCATTGGCACAGTGATATATCAAAATTGCTTATAGTTGCAACCCTCCTGTCAGGTGATCAAGAGAGGACTTTTCTTACATACCTATTAAGATAGCGCTGTCATCTCTCTGTCAATTCTTCTTTGTCATGTAATTCAAGGAGTTAGCATTTCAGATAGCATTTCTTTATACATCGCAGAAAGAATGGCTGGCAAGAGAAACATTGAAGTCTGGAGTTTAATTATTGTGAAAAAGTAATATTGGGACAGGTGTTTGCATGAAAGTGAATAAACATAAGCTTTATTTTAGGAATTAGAATAATGATATGAATAGTGATATGAATGCCTAAGCTAATTAAGTCTCTCCACAGGTAAGAGCCTGTATATGTAGCACACTTTTTTTCACTATGGGGAGAGAATGAATCAATGTACCTGAGCAATGTAGGTTAGAATTGGAAGAGAGTTAGAACCGAGAGAGGAAGAAAGTGGTAGAATCCTTGAAATAAATCCTAACCAACAAGAGGCAGATTATGAACAGACATGCAAATTAAGACATGAAGACAAGGGGAGAAAATTTCAGTGTGGAGTCTCTCAGTTCCTCTCTAGTGGTCAATATGCTTCCAAAGGCAGAAAGCCAATGCACACAAAGCTATATTTCAACATTCCAATACAACTCTAGGACATCAAAAGATCCTCGACAAGGAGAGGGGATCAATGTCTTCTTTTTTTTTCTGGAAATGGCAGGCATTTTTTCCCCAATTGTGTCACCAGTACAAACCATGAAAACAGGATTCATTATAGCAGGGGTCCCCAACCCCTGGTCCGTGGACCGGTACCATGCCAGCAACCGGTCCACACAAACAAACAAAGCCCCATCCATGGGATGCAGGCAGCACACAAAACCACATACTCTCCAGTCCATAGAAAAACCTTTCTCCATGGAACTGGTCCCTGGTACCCAAACGATTGGGGACCTCTGCATTATACTGTATTTTGGCTCTTCATTTTATTATGATTGCATGTCATTCCTTGCAGAGGTCATATAAGGCCATCATAATTTTGAATGAAACAGGGCAGTTATTAAGCGAGGATGACCTGTTTGGTCTTGTAAGTAAACCTTTCTGGATAGGTGTGCTGAAGG
>NW_015387018.1:0-15104 GCF_001527695.2 Protobothrops mucrosquamatus | reverse complement strand
AACTGGTCCCTGGTACCCAAACGATTGGGGACCTCTGCATTATACTGTATTTTGGCTCTTCATTTTATTATGATTGCATGTCATTCCTTGCAGAGGTCATATAAGGCCATCATAATTTTGAATGAAACAGGGCAGTTATTAAGCGAGGATGACCTGTTTGGTCTTGTAAGTAAACCTTTCTGGATAGGTGTGCTGAAGGCAGATGTAACAATATACAGATAGTCCCTGACTTACAACAGTTCACTTGGTGACCGTTCAAAAGGAGAACAGTCCTGAAAAAAAGTGACTTATGACTGTTTTTCACACAAATGTTGCAGCATCCCCATGGTCACATGATCAAAGTTTGGAAGCATGGTAACTGACTCATGTTCATGATGGTTGCAGTGTCCCAGAGTCATGTGATCATGTTCTGATAAGCAAAGTCGATGGGAAAGCCAGACTCAGTTAACAACAACAATTGTGGCAAGAGAAGTTGCAAAATAGGGCAAAATTCACTTAACTATCTCATATAGCCATAGTAATGTTGGGCTCAATTGTGGCCGTAAGTTGAGGACTACCGATATATAACATATATACTCATAGATAAGACTAGCCACGGATAAGCTGACCCTTGAAATTTTCATGTGCTTCAATTTTCACAATTGGATTATCTGTGGATAGCATAATTTTCATGATCCTTTGGTTCGGAATTAGAGGGCTAGCTTATCTGCAAATGAGCTTCTTTGTGAGTATATGCAAACACCTTTTAAAAAAGCATTATCACATATACTCACAGATAAACCGATCCATAGACAAGCCAAACCCAATTCTGGGATGTATTTTGCAATCTAAAGTTCTCAGTATACAGTATATAGTAAATAAATACAAAGAAATACATATATTCTTATGGAATAGGGATCTGCTTTGTTATATTCTTTTAACAGTTTGCTTCTAAGCATTTTAATTAACCTGAATAAAAATATGCCTTTTTCTGGCCCCAGAAAGAAATTGGTGGCAAAATATTGGTGGCAAAATATCAAGGAACTTTTAAAAAAATAGCTTAAAATCTGGAAAGAAAACTGAAAGGGGCATTATTTTATAATATATTGAAGTAGATACACATTGTAAACTTTTTCCTTTCTGCTAGTCACATTTCCTTTGCCCTTTTTCACTTTTTGCAAAGTGCCTTCTTTTTACCTCCACTCTCTGCCCCCTCTACTTTTAACTCCCTCTTTGGATTTCTCATGCCCTCTTGATTGAATTGACACTTCAGAGATCAGTGCCTCCTTTCACTTTAGTACTGATCGCATCCAGTGACAAGATGCTATCAATGCTTTTTTCAAGCAATTGCAAAGGAATAGAGGAGTCTGCTGTAGCAGGAAATATGGAGAAAGTAAGACTACCATAGGAATGGGAAATGAATTCAAGTGGAAAATCAAAAGGGGCAAAATAAATAAATAAAATTAAGAACTTGTAAACAGTTTGGTCATTAGGCCTTTCTTCTTTCCCCACCCGCTGTGTCTCTGCTATTGATTGTTTGAAATAATCCACCTGATATCCTGATGAAAATTGCCTCCTTTCTTCAGAAAAAAGGTCCATTTCTTTTCTGCTTTGGAATCCCTTCAGTTATATTGTTGGTGTCATTTGAGAAAATCTCTTTCTCTTTAGGCTTCTGTGGAGTTCAAGAATGAAGTAGTTTGGACTTGGTTCCAGCAGCAAAGTTGGAGATCTTCATTGCCGGGAGATTTGCTATTAATTCTCTTGCCTACATGGGGCCCAACCACTAAAATTAACTGTCGTTAGTGATATATTAAGTTTTCAAGGTTCATGACAGATTTGGCTCTTCATCCATTCTGAGGCTGGCAGCGGACATTCCCGTTGCCTCTGCAAATCAAACTGCCACTATAGAAGTCATGTATCTGACAGTGACTTTAAGTAGTGTTATGGCTGGCATACCACATTTGCTGTTATTAAAATAAAATTCCAGTAGCCTCAAGTGACTTATCCAAGAGCGGTAAGAATACCAGTGGTGACAATTTAAACTGCTTTAGGTCTCTTAATGGAGGCAATTTATGATTTCATCAGAAATGGTCTTATTTGTATCCAAAGGTTCAAAGCAATCACAGCAATGACCTCATACAGCTAATGCAAAAGGAAGTACTTATGTGCACTTTGGGCTGTCACACAAACCACATCATGACAAAACATTTCCATCTGAGGGGGGGAAAAAAGAGAGAGAAAGATTTAACTCATTGCTATCTTTTCCAAGAAGGTTTAGCATTCCCTGAGTTTATTACATTTAACTAAGTGAGAATTCACCACAAAAGTGTTGGGTAGCAAATACCTAATAATAGATGTAATAAATTACAGGACTGATTTGATTTTCTTCCTGAGAAGCTCCATCCAAATGAGTGAATTCTTACTTTCCATCTGGAGAAAGAGAAAAGGAGAGAGGGGGGGAGAGAGAGAACACTTAATACTCCGCTGCATTATCACATTTTAGTCTCCTTCAGTGATCACTTGTGACATCTTATCTGAAATTGGTGGGAAAACTAATTAAATATCATTCATAAATACTTCAGGAGGCAATAATAACTCAAAGGAATTCACTGTTTGATATCTGGATTTAGATTTGCCCTTGACAATTGCAAACCAAGGGCTATTTAGTTAGAATATATTGCTATATCAATTCTGATTTCTGTTTTTTCAACCAGAAACTATTGTCAAATTTGTGGAAGAAACTGAAATTCAGAGTTTCAAATCCTTAGCAGATAAATCTCTCTCTAGAACTTAAAATGATAATATTCTTCCTATAGTTAAATACAGCTTTACATTTCAGTAACTTCTAGACATTTAAATTCTCTACAAAATAAAGTTTTGTTTTTCATTTGAGCTATGTGTGTTGGCAAAGCATTGGCAAACCAAATAAAAATTGTAAATTTTCCTCCCAGATGCATTTAAGCTGAATTATTATGTGTCACATTGTTTTATACCCAGTCATGCTCTAAGCCAAAGCAATGCTGTGAAAATGGAGCACAAGAGTATTAAATGCACAGATTATATAAAATTTATTTGCCACTAATACAGCAGTCATCTGGTACAGATTTTTTACAGGTCTGGACATCTGTTGTTACCAAATAAGCATTTTCAATTGATTATTAGTTATCTCTCTACTATGTTGTGAAAAAGAAAGATAGAGATTAGAAAGAAAGATATAGATATATTAAATTATTATATAAATTGACACCTGTCCAAACTACATGTTACACAAATTTGTTTAGCAATAGAATGTGTCCTTTATCACTATGTAAGAACATCTAATCAGTCTTTTACCCAGCTAGATAGAACTGTACTATTTAAAAGATGGGATTTACAGAGCAAGAATGATAAAATAGGATTTTTTAAAAAAAAAGCAAAAGGGTAAAGGTGATGATATGAAAAGCATACCATTTCTCTTGTCTCATTGAAAGACCAATTTCTTCAGTCTTCACTCCATGAACATTATTTAATGTCTAGAGTTTAAGTTTAATAATTGATATTTGATCATTGCTTTCCTTAACTGCACTTTTTCTGTGTTATGGGCTCTTGTCTGTTTTTGAGCAAGAGAGCAAGTCTTTTCTTATATTTGCCACTGAATGCAACATAAGCCTGATAGGATCAGAGAGAAAAGTTATAAAATCTATGTTTTTGTATCTCTGTGTATGTCAATAAGATAAAGGTGTGTGTGTGCGTGTGTGTGTGTGTAGAAATACAAAACATAAACTAGCCTTATAACATGATCCTGATCCAACTGGGATTCTGTGGCTGTTATTAATGAAAAATAATAGGGTACAAAAAGGGACCCAAGCATGGTGGAAGCAGGCTAAGGCTGCTGAAGGACCTAGATCTCTTCTTTAGTCCCAACGCTACCACTGTCACCAAGGAGTACCCCAGTGTAGGGAAGGTAGATGGGGAGAGATAGGCAATTGGAGTGAGTTGAAGAAGAAGTAGTCCCTTACTTTTGAAAAACATGGCTTGGAGAGACCAAGCCAGGAACGGCATGGATAAGTCCTCATCTAATGACCAAGTGAGATTTGTTTAATGATGGCAACAGGGACTGTCAACACTACTAGCTAAATAGGGTGGTCCATACTTAACTCAAGACTTAGCGATGGAATGGCCAGTCCCAATTGTGGTAGTTAAGCAAAATAGGATTGCTAAAATATTGTTGTACAATATTCCCAAATCTCTCTCAAAGTATTGTTTCATCCTTCGATTAATACAAAATATTGCCCTTTCCAAGATGGATAAATCATACATTTCCAAAATTTGTTTCTTTATATTTGGAATAATATATATTTTTCCAAGTTTTCCACATAATTCTCTTTGCTAACCTCCCAAAGTTCTGAGATATAATTCAATATTATATTAATCTATTTAAGATTTAAAGATTTTCCCATAAATCTTCTTATGTACATTAAAATACCATTTCATGACTGTATCATAAGGTAAATGAGCCTTCAGGTGTTTTTTACATCTCCAACAAACAAAATTTGAAAACCATTCTTTTGGTTCTTGATTTTTATGATTTTAATACAACTGTTGCTGGTAGGAATGCCATAAAATTTACATATCACTTGCTATTATAAATGTGCATCTGAAAACTTAGATTCATAGAAAAAGATTGATCTGCACTGTTACAGCTCATATTTATAAGTCCTTAGCCTACAGTATCTCAGAAAATGTACAGTGTAAGCAACCAGAAAAATGTAACATTTTAACATGGGCTGAATATACTGCAAGTATATTTTTGGTATAGGTTATCTCCATTCGCCTTTATCCTATTAAAGGAATTTCTGCATAATCTCAAATCATATCCACCAGATTTCGATACTCACTCATTTCGTATCTGACACTTCTTTTTCTTTCGACCAAGTCTCTCAGTGAAAGTAGCGGTATGTTTCGAGGGATTCCTTTATAAGAACATCTCTTACAGAGACGTACTTTTTACCCAACGACTCTTTTCACGACGTCTTTGGTTCCTTTTCAACAGTGACTGTTTACGTTAGTGTTTTCAGTTGTGGTTGAACCAACTGAGACTGTGGTTCATGCATGCTGCATTTTTATATAATCATGGAAGATGGGAATAGCCAGATGAAATTTCCTATTTTCTATTTATAAAGTTGCCAACGATCACCTCCATGCTTGACTATGTAATTAATGTTAACTTCATTCTGTTTTTTTTTTTTAATTCTGGAGAAAAACTGAATTATAGCTTTCGCTTCAAATGCTGTATCTCTTAGAGCCCTAACATTCCAGACACCCCTGAGGCTACTAAAACAAACTTTTACAAACTGGGTTGATTGATTAGGTTATTTGTGACTCTAAAGCATGAGGGGGGGGGAGGAAGAGCTTACTCAAATATAACCAATTTTCCAATGCTACATCTTTACTTCATGATCAAGAGTTCTGAGATTTATTTTTTAAATAATAGGTTCTACAGTCTGAGAAGTTTAAAAACCTCTGTGCTGAAGTATCCAGGCATATTGTTTTATTGGTACATGTTTCATTTCTCTATATTGGCAATGAAACTTTAGGAGAGATCATAGTCAGAATGCAATCTCTCAAATTATTTAAATGACATTTATAAATTGACTGATTTAAGATACTTAGCCCTAATGAAGAGGAGGTAGCAGAACACAGTCAGAAGTTTCACACAGGGCAAGAGAAGCATGAGATCCTTGCAGTGGTGGGATTCAGCCGGTTTGCACCACTTCAACCAAACCGATAGCTAATTTTTTGTTGCCCAGGCCCAAAATGGACTTCCGGAAGCCACATCCACACAGAGAAACAGTTATTCACATATTTGAATCCCACCACTGGATCTTTGCCTAATAACATCATGTTCCTCACCTCATAAGCAGGACTACCATTACTACCATTGTGAAGCAGAAAAGTCACACAATGTTTCGCCAAATAACCGCTTGCTTAGCAATGGACACTCCAGTTCCACTTAGGCTCACTAAAGGAGGCCTGCCTATACTTCGGCTCTTAAAACTTGCCAAGATTTCAAAGAGATTATACTTATTCTCTAAATAGGTCAAAAGAGGTCAGTATTCAGAAGTCTCATTCTACAAGAATATATGGCAAAGTTGAAAATCTAGTTGAGTAAAGCTGCTTTCATTAAATGCCATCCCAGTCATTTTGATCAAAGAAATTGATGGTTTTTGGTCTGCCATATTTTTCCCCTCTTTGTCTATCACAAAACAGCTTACAATAACAACAGAAGAAGTCAGGTTTCCCCTTCATCCAAGAATTTCATGTGAGGGCTGTAAAAGTTCACACAACCCTAGTAGCGAAGGGGTCTCCAGAAACTCTAGAAAATACTCTTTTTACTATCTAGTGAACATCCAGATTTTTGCAGATCTGATCTGATATCCTGGCCTAAACAGAATTATTTCATTCAACAGAAAAGTGAAAGTTGGTGGATCAGTAATTGAGCTGCTTTGTCCGCATGTCAAGTCACTTTTAATCTCTCTGATATTTTCTTTAGTGAGGGCCAATCCTATTGAGGCTACTAAACTGGGCTGATTTTATATGGAAAGGAGCAGTTTTAGGTCGCAGTAGTTCCTAATCCCAGTCCAGCATGTATGGAAGGTTTATTGGAGTGCAACCTACCTTCAGTGGGGAATGCCAAAGAGAGATGCAGAGCTGGGTTTCCATTGGTTTCGCAAACTTCAATTGCTTCTCCTTGGACCTGCGGCATGTGAACTGGATTAGCTATAAGCAACCCACTCACTGACTGTTTTCCAAAGTGTGCATAAAGCAAGGTGCCTTTGGAATACATTCAGAGATTGCTCCAAAGATAGCTGCTGTTGAAGCAAAATACCATGCTTAGGAATGCAGAATGAGGAATGAAGGGAGGGGGGAAAGCAGGTCACAAGCAGTATCACTGGGGATTTGTTAAAGGAACCTATGGATGAAAGCATAGCATTAGCACTCCCTAAATAGATCATAGCAAGTCAAACAGCATATAGGAGAGAAAACGTGAGATTATACTTAACTGAGCTCAGTTTATTTACTTCTAGAACAATTTATAATCATCACAAAGCTCATTAACATTGATTTTCAAAGGCCCCATCTGAAATTAATGTATCTTTGGCATTTGAATATATGAAGCTCTGATATTAATGGGCAGTTGGAACCCTTTCACGTATATTCTCCAGATGTGTATTAGTTTACCTGCAGAGCCAGACAAAAGATTTCTCTCCTGAAAATGACAAAACCTGCAGAGAGATTAAAAAATAATGCCAGGCTACCTTACAATGGCATAGCAAGATAACTGTGTGCTAAAACTTAAAGGATGCTTCAGAATCCAAATAACCTGTCAGCCTATAAAAAGAGCAGGTAAGCATCCTTTTTCCTTCTAACTAGGCACAGAAGGTTGAGTGCATATCACACAGCAGCCACAATGCAGAAATATCTGACAAACATCTATCTGGTGTTGAAAGGATTTAGATCCACTGTCTGTGCTTCTGAAAAGACTGCAGATATCCTGCACAAATGTTTTCCTAAATGTGGATTGTTTAGGCATTTAAAGCCTACCTGTCAAAAATGTATACCATGGGGGAAAAATACCTTAACAAACCTTAGCATTAGCTTCAGAGGAAAAATATTATTTTCAGTTCAGCAGTCATTTCTTTGACGGGCCATAGTTGATGAATGGAGATTATTCCTCTAAACTTGAAGAGAACATTCTGCACAAGGTATAATGATTGAGATATTGAGAATGAGAAAAGAAATACATCCCTAATTAATATTTAGAATCTGCTATGAAAAAAGATCTGTTGTGGCACATATGAACAGTTATGGTATTTCTTGTATTTGTTGTAAGTTATTTATTAAAGGTCAGAAAACATGGTGGGTAAAGACATGAGGAAGCAGAAAAATATGGAAGAAGTTGAAATGAAAATAAAAATGGTAGAACTTGGAAGAAGACATGGCAAATGGGAAAAATGGTAGGTCTGGCAAGGCAAGGTCTGGCATGAATGTTGGCTGGAAAAACAAAAGCATTCTAATACATTTGGGTGATATATTGTTTTTAAGGAATTTACCTGGAAATGATGTTTACCTGTCCCTTCTCTGATCTACTCACTCTCCATATACTATAGTGGGAAAATATCAGAACAACTTTTTGGGGTGGAGGAAATGGCAGGGGGAATGGATGAAGAATGGATGAAGAATAGGGGCGAAATGGGAAACCAGGAATGATAATCTTTTCAACAGGTCATTGACTTTCAGTGGCATACCTTCAAGGATTTCACAGCAATACAGTTCTGAAATATTCTTCTTTTAAGGAATTCCTCTTTTAATTTTTCTCTTTTAAGGTGGAGATAGTAGCAGGAGTCACAAAGGCAGCGAACAGAAGACTAAATTGTCCTGAATAAATGAAAAAACTGTGCCAATCCAACTGAAAATATTAAACATGGTATTTTTTAAACTAAAATGTGGCCCTTACATTTCTACTTGATTTTCTTGATGAAGCTTGGCATGATCCTGAAGAAAAAGTTGGGAGTGTTTGCCTATAGTGGATCAGGTTTTCTGAGAAGCAGAAGCTTGACAAAGCTAGTTAACATGCTTACTCTTTCCTGGGAGGAAAAAACTCTTTTATTTTTATTTTTTTTACCTTTAGTGAGGCACCAAGTTGAGGAGGCTGATTAGCAAACTAGATTCGTCCAAGGGAAATTTTGAATAAAGCTTGTTATTTTATCCTTCTGTTACAGCATTGTTACCTCTGATCCTTGGATTTTCTGAGGTGCCAAGAGTGTTGGCCAATCTGGGAATGTCCTTCTCATCACTGGCAGCACGCAATTATATCAGTGGGCTGCTAATATGATACTATGAGAATTAGCAAGACATAGAGCTAGGAAAGCTACGAAAAAAGAGAATAATCTGCCTCAATCATATACCTTGCTGGGAGGTGCTAGGTAGAGGAAAGGCAAGCATGCATTCTTTGAGTAATCATAATCATTAGTAGACTTAGTTTGTTTTTTGAATGATTATAATTAGTTTTCACTTTTTAGGGAATACAGTTGGAATTTTTAAAATAATTTATTTAAAAAAACAATTTTTGTCTGTGATTGTATTTTTCTCATATTGTTAATGTTTTTTACTCATAAGTCACCCAAAGTGATTGGGAGTCAGGTGGCAGGCAAATTTTAATAATAACAACAGCAGCAGCAAAAATAGAAGCTGCCTAAAATCTTATTAAACTATAATGCTCTGAAACAAACATACCTCCTACATTCAACAAATAGTCTTTCAAACAATGTTTTCTTGGCTAGCAGTTCAAATTGATATAACAAGGAAGTACAAATATGATTTTCTTCCAATGGAAGATTTTTTTTTGGGGGGGAGGCAAATTAATTAACAAAATGTTTTTAAAGCTTTTTTCAGCTTTGTTTAAGATATATTTTTCAACAAGATGTGAAATATTTAGGATATTTTCTCTGTACAATAATGTCATAACAAATATCTAGGTTTGAAGAAAAGCACCTATATCTCTTTCAGTTTTCTACTCCTCAAGGACAGCATCTTCTTTTTGGAGAAATAGATTTATTTAGTGTAGTAATTTCTAATTAGGCAACTTGAAAAACAAACAAACAAGGAATCTATAACTCTCCTAGTTTGACACACACACACTACATCAGCAAGGTATTATGACTTTGGCATGATATTAAACAGCAAATGTTGAATGTTGAATAAATGTTGAATATTTATATTGACATGCATAATTCACACTGTCATTTATACCACAATGAAACAGCACACAATCCAATACAAAAGTGTGCCATTTTATGGGAAATTAACACCACAAGCTATGAATCTAAAGTTTCTCCTTAATGACAAAATTTTAGAACATCTTTGAAATAATAATTGTATGGGATTGGTTTTGATGTGTGTGTTTTCTAATGTTGGTTTTAATCATATTTTTGTTATTGTCTTATGTTTTCTGTATCACTTTCAATTATTGTAATCCAGAATTGTTGTAACCAAGAAGTGTTGTAACTCAGAATTTGAGATTAGAGATAAACAGACACAAAGACAAATACATCTCCAGAAGTGAATGTGTGGATGCCAGGGAGAGCAGAATTGGGATCAATATGTACTTCTTATTACCTACCTCCTCCAAATAACTAGGATGACAAAAAGCATCTAGGATGACAAAATTAATTATGGGATGGAGGGTTGTTTTTCTATTACATTGTTTCATTTTCTTTGTTCCTTTTTTTTAAAAAAATGCAATTTTGATTATAGTTCCTTGAGTGTATTTATAGAGAAAGGGCTAGAAATATAACTCAAGTAAACTTATATTCCTCTCTTGTTAGACTATAGCCTTTCTGCATGAAAGCTGAGGGATTCCTTAATTCATGAAATGTTTTGCATTGTTAAATTGAAGCAACAGTCTTAAAGCAGCATGTGCATTTATGTGTGATCCCTCACATCTCAAATCTTCTCTCAGCTATGGCCAGGAAGAAAACCACAATGAGTCTTTCTCACTGATCCTTTAAACACAAGGATCCTGGTATGTTGTAGCAGCTGGATTGATGTTTCCTGTTGCACTGGGTTGCCTCAAATTACAACAGTTTTAAAATCATGGTTAATAAAAGTGTGCATATATATATATATATATATATATATATATATATATATATATATATATATATGTATGTATGTATGTATGTATGTATGTATGTATGTATGTATGTATGTATGCATCAGTTAGTTGCATTTCTTGGATTTCTTGGTATATGTGTGGCTCTTGGGATATTGATATTGTATTCAAAGATAAATGTGAGCTGAGTTGATTAGAAATTCATTTTTTTGCCAGTTTTGTGCTTGGATTATGTGCATTTGTTATGACTCCCTATTTGTTGATGCGGAGATAGTGAAGCTGCATAGATTTTTACAACAAAGCACCTGTGTTGAACCACTAGAAAACTCTGTTCATAATGAGCTTCTCAGACTGGATACCCTGTAGAAGGAAGATCAGTGTAGCATGACCTGACAAAGGGCCCACCTGCCTATTCTGTTATTTGAATGCAAGGGAAAACAAATATATTATGCCCAGTCTGTTAAAAGAGAAAAGGAGCAAAGAAAACTTATCTCTGTTGATCAGATAATGGGAGATATGCCTTTTTCCTCTAACAAAGTTGATGATTGCCAGTGCTTTCATCCTTTTGTCTACTACAAAGTAATAAGAAACAGGGGGAAAAACTCTGTAGATGAGGATCACATAGTCTTTTCCTTAATTAAAGCTTTGCTAGAAAAAGTTATTAGCCAGTGAAAATAGGAAAGGGGAAATAAGACATGAAAACTTTGTTTTGGAGCAGATTAAAATGGAATAATGAACTGTGATAACGATCATGTTGCCCAGGTGTTTAGAGCTAAATCTGTTAATTGCGGCCTGAAAAAAAGCCTTTTGCTGAAACTGAGATCCCAAAATTAAAGCTTAGGCAGATTTTGTACACACATACACACAATCACACAGGGGGGGGGGAGAGAGAGAGAGAGAGAGAGAGAGAGAGAGAGAGAGAGAGAGAGAGAGAGAGAGAGAGAGAGAGTCATTTTAGATTTTCATTTAACTTAATCACACAGAAATCATTACAGATTTGTATAGTTTGAGTGCTTATGCCCCTTGGGTACTCTATCAAAGCCATAATTTACTCTTATTTTTGTATGCATATGGGTTTTAGATTTGATTTCATGAAAAAAATGATTAGAAACATCCATACTCTTTCAAGAGAATCCTTCTGTGAAATGGGTTTCATCTACAGTGTCATATTCCCTTCACTGTTTGTTTGTTTGTTTTGCCTGGCCAACATTTTAGTGATTTTCACTTAGAATCAATGGACATGAGTGGGAGGCCAATGCAAAATGGGATAGAGCCTCTGAATCTTAAACTGTAAATCTATAAAAAAAAAAGGAATAACTGTTAATTTCCTTTTTTGGTACAGCTATTAAAGATAATAAAAACCTGTCCTCTTTTGCACCTTAATACTGCAAATATGATCATATGATCAATATTCTATTAAGAACAAAGAGGTCAAATGTTTCTAGAACACAACAGAGGATAGAAAATATCTTCAGATGAAAATGGCCTAATTTGTTTATTTGGGAACAATAGCAAGGTGACATTTTGAACAATGCAGCTTCTTAAGAGATGGCCATAGAAAATGCCAGGATTTTATAGTAAGGGCAATGTTTTGTTACAGTTACAAAATACAGCCAATGTCAGGTTACAACAAGCACATAGAATTAAATGCATTTAAAAATATTAAATCATTCTTTATTTCATGATGTTTTTAAATGATGTCTCCCAGAATGAAGCTGTCATTTCAGTTCTTTCCCTCCATGGGGACCAAATAGTAGGTTGGTACTATTACTACTGACTTACAATATAACAGGATAAGAAATGAACAAAAGATAATTAGATACGGTAGTAATTAGAATGATAAACTCTTTAATAGGTACATATTTTAAATTACTACTTTTAGAAGGGCCTCTATTCAAGAAACGCTTCTAGGATGAGCAGAAAGTCACTATATTCTACTTATAGGAAGACTGCACATGTGATCAGCTAGTGAATTTATGGCAATTATCTCACTTCCATTGTGAATCTTCAGTAGTAGCAATTCTGCCTATAGCAAGCCAACATAATTGTTTCATTATCAAGAGAGATCATAGTCATGAAAAAACAAACTTAACACTTCAAAATTAATGTTCATACATAATTCAGAAAAAAATAACAATTTTAGAAGCACTAGTATATTTTGTAGACTAACTTTAAGATAACTGTAATTTCAGTTAGAAAAGTTTTTAAACAATAATGAGTCTCTGGAGGTTCTGAAGGATTGAAGACAGACTGTAATAGCTATGATCTTAAACCTAGTCATTTTTGCAAACTATTTACCACTGATCCATTCAGTTTGATTTTTTTTTAAATGGTTAATTGCGAAATGCTGAATTTTAATCCATGTTTTACAACTAATGTTTTCAGTTTGTGTTTAGAATAGATCCAGATTAAGGCCACCAATTGAACTGTAATTAATAGCTGATCGTAGGAGATCCCTATGGGAACAGTTCTCAGCTGTTTAACTAATGCTTCCACAAGGAGATTACTATTTGATGCCATGTTTGCCTTCCAGTTCTTAGAGGCAGTCTTAGGCCTGCTTGACAAGAGATACAAGAAATAGGTTATATGTCAAAAGCTATATTTTGTTTTAAGTACTTTGTCTAATAATTACTGATGCTGGTTACATGGATATGTTCAAGCAGAAGTTGGAAAGTCATTTGTCAAGGATGCTTTAATATGAATTCCTGGGTTAAACAAAAAATTGGACTTGGTGGCCTAAAACTTCTCTTCAAAGCCTAGTGTTGTAAGATTTTCTATCTGGAGTAGTGCTGGTTGTATGAAAAGAAAAATAGAAACTAACACTTGAAAACATGTTACACACGCTCTCAACTTCAGCTTATTGTCATTCACTCACGTTTACAGTTTTTTGAGGCACACAGTTTTGTAAGCCCCCTTTGCTTACATCATGAGTTTTCTAGATAGGTATGACTAAAGACACAAAGCCTTGGTCAGCAGCCAGGAGAAAAAATTGCAGGCACACACTGATCATTTTGAACCAAACACTGAGGTGCATTGGATTCTTTGGGATAAGGAGAGTCCTTGGTGTTCTCTAAGCTTGGTTATTTGCTTATAGACATTTCATTACCCAAACTAGGTAACATCAGCACTGATGATGTTACCTAGTTTGGGTAATGAAACATCTGGAAGAAAACAATCAAGCTCAGAGCACCAAGACTCCCTCATTTCAAGCTTCAATTACAAATATTCTCCTTCTTTGGAATACATTGAGACCTAGTGAATTTAAAACAACAGTTAAATTTTACCAATTACAACATACATTTGCTCTTTCTCTCAGATAACACACACTCATCTATATAGGCTCCCAGGCACCAGCTACAGCAGCAGTCCCCAATCTTTCTGGCTCTGCGGACCCATGGCAGGGAAGGTGGTGGTGGAAGAGAGCGAATAGTTTCACACACGCATGCACCACTTGCACAAATGCAGCTTCAGCACTTGTATGCTTGCCTGCCTCTTGCACAGCCCAGTTCCCACCGGGTTCAGGTTTCTGTTTTGTGACCAGGGGTTAGGGACCCCTGAGCTACAGAGATGGAAGCTGCCAAGTCTGGATCCAATGAAAACTCAAGGCATGGGAGGGCTTCAAAATCCCTTTTTGTCCCCCAAATCCTTGTTTGCTGATTTCACAAAATTGACATCTATTCTTGCCTTGTTAACGTACAAGTTTATTGTATAGTTGTTAATGTGACAGGAGGGAGTTTTCCATATGCTCAGGCCCAACTTCCTTTGTATGGTTCAAGAGTTTGTTTTCTTAAGGACTTGTTTCCTTCTTATCTATCCCCTGAAGTTTCTTTTAGACATGATTCTGACTTTTTGTCTTTTCCTACTAACATAACTTGTTCATCATGTGGTTATAACAGTTTTATGCTTGCATGTTTGGTTTATTATGGTAGCTGCAGCCTAGGCTGAAATCTAGTTTTACACTAGCCGGACTCATTTATTCATCTGGAAGTACCACAGGAGTTGTGCCAGTAGCAAATAAGCCAATGGCTCATGTTGCAGGATAAAATTTTGAAAGCAGAGGTGCTTTCTTTCCTTTAATTATACTAAACTTCTGAATGATCACCTTTTACTTCAACTGTAAAATATTTAGCAGATGGTAAACTATAATCCCCAAATTCTGTGTGAAGGCTGTATGAACTTTATGAATCCCTAAATATGAGGTGAAAATAGCAATCCAGTCCTAGTTTAATATGGTAAATTATATTCTTTTCCATACACTTAAAATGCTACAAAAATATTTGGCAACTCTTAGAAATTATTGAGAAGAGGTTAAAAAATAATAATACTCCCAGGGCATGCATACCATTGAGATGATTTAAGGCAATATAATTTTTATTACAACAATATGTCTCCATAATTGAAGCCATTAATGAATCCATCTGCTTACATTCCAGAGATTCCATCTTAATTATAGAATCATATCATGGGCTCC
>NW_015387017.1:236867-238426 GCF_001527695.2 Protobothrops mucrosquamatus | reverse complement strand
CCTAGGGGAATTTTTAGAGGGGGTTTTAAATTTATCTTAATTGGATCAAATTCAAATATTTCCCTTTTAATTAATTTTAACCTGTAATGTTATTTTTGTATTTTTATCTGATTGTTAGCCGCCCTGAGTCCGCAAGGAGAAGGGCGGGATATAAATTTAATTAAATAAATAAATAAATAAATAAATAAATAAATAAATAAATAAATAAATAAATCAAAATGTTTTGCGTACTAATATTTTTCCTTCAGGGAACAAGTTTATATTCCTAAGTTGTGGGTATTGCGTGAGGAACATCACCACTTTGATATTTTGTGACTAAGAGGGCCTAAATATCTGTATACTTCTAAATTCCACCAATCTCCACGTTTTCAAGAAGTATTGGTGCCAAATTTAAAAGAGCCCTGGGCAATATGATAGACTTTGTGTCCACTTTTTCCCCCCTCCCTTAACTAGGCAGAAGTAAAGAAATGGCTGCTTCATTTTTTCCTTTGGGCCTGCTGTAGAGGGATGCTACAAACAAGGCTGGCATATTGATTTTCTTCTCAGCAATGGCTCTACCACTGATTCTCCAAATTCTTAGGAGTGTCCTGTCTAAATTCTAACTTTTAAAACTGAAGAACAAAACCAGCAATGCTGGAGAAGTTTTTGAGAAACTCCCGTGTGACACTATCCTCTTTCTTTCAATCTTCCATTTAACATTTCCAAATCCTTGTTGAGAAGTCCTCTAATAACACCACTGGAATTTCTTGTATTCCAAGCAGATTAGGCACATATTCAAGATGACAGATCACAAAATCTTTACTGCATTTATTAACAGTTTTGTGTCTCTCCTCCATTATCTGGAGATACCTTTTCTTTGCCATCATTTCTTTGTTCATCCTTTCTAAATGTATAGTTTTTATGACATGTATTTTCCCTGTTGTGAAGAAGCAGTCCAATCAATGTGTATTCTTTGAACTGCATTTTGTTGTGATTTAAATCAATATTTTTATACCTAATTCTTTCAGAGATAAATTAACAAATCGGTCCCAGAAGCAAAATATTTCAAATAAGAGTTTTCTCTCTGTTTCTGGATTTCAGCAGTCAACTAAACCGATAGTTACAGTATAGTTAAAGGAGCTTTGCTTAGAAAGAAGACTCAGTGCTGGGAAAAAATTATCATCATTTATTTTTATGTATGACTGCAATGAGACTACTGTATTATATGCACAAATGTGCAAAGATTCAACTTTACCCAAAATGAGGAATAGATAGTGAAAAAGAGATGAGATGGCCAAACTGACTGTTTTAATTAGAGATAGGACATTGTTTAAGTTTAATGATGATCGGAAAACTCTGGCTGACTTTTTGTGGAAACAGATTTTTTTTTTTACGATGTATGGTTTTAAGATTAGTATAAAGCTAATAGATTATAAAGAAAATGTAGAAAATAAAATAAGCTGTAAGCTTACTGTAACCATAAACTAAGAGGTTATTTTATATATATACTTATAACCGCTGTAAAAAAAATTGGATTTTATTTTATTTTTCTTTAAATTCTGCATCTTTGACTTTGCCAC
>NW_015387017.1:231888-235953 GCF_001527695.2 Protobothrops mucrosquamatus | reverse complement strand
CGAAGCTAAATTGCTGGCATCAGTTGACAGAAATTGCTACCTTATGAGGTTCTGCTTTTAACTGCTGCCATAGACCAACAAAAATGTAGCAGGAGGGCTTTTACAATTCCCAACAGACTACTAGCAGTTGCTACCATATGTGACTCCTACTTGAGAGGCCATTTTGTTGACAATTCCATTGCAATGGAATGATTTTGATCCTGGTAAATCAGTGAGTGAGTTTCAATTATTTCAGCATATGAGCAGCACAATAAAATGAATTATTTCTCCAAAAGGTATATGACTCAGAGAATTTCTTTGATTCTACATTTTATGCAGTACTCTGTAATTATCCTTGTTCCAGATGTTCAAGTATTTGAAGACATCTTTTACAGTCATTTATGTTTATTGTCAGAAAACACCAGTGGTTTATATTCCAGTAACTGCTTAAAAAGAATCTCTTTCTTTTCCTGAACTTATAATTGGCCTAAATAGAGATAAGGGTATTTTTTTCAAAATGAAAACATGTGTAAGTCTCCCATACTACTTTTACAGTCTCATATTTGAAATAAACATTCGTTTTGTCATAATCTTATATACAAATTGACATTGTTTGTTTTCTTTGTTTGTTCATGCCAGAAGCATCACAATTAAAATAAGACATACTATACAACATAACATTTAAAATACAACATTAAAATATGCACAAGTTAAATAAATCTTGCCCAGAAACTAGCAACGTTCTGTCATGCTGCCGTGAGGTCCTCAAATGTATACTGATCAGGACACAAGAGGTAGGTATACACAGTGCTTTTTTTCTAAAAAAAAAAAAAAAAGGTGCCAGAACTCACACACATCATACAACCCGCCTTGCCTACCCTACAAGGTTCCATCCAAAAAAGGTGCCGGAACTCCGTTCTGGGCGTTCTATGAGAAAAAAAGCCCTGGGTATACATATATGTCATTGTCTGCATGTCACCAAAATTGCAAAGGGCAGAAGACGCAGGATAGCCCCATTTGTTCAGGGTGTGTCTGGATCTTGTTGTATCTGTGCACAGTCTGTTCAATGATTTCGCTACTTCCCAGCTTTCGCCAGACCCAGGTGCCAGCTCCTCCATGGGTTCAATCCAGTGTGGTTCTTTGTTGCTTTCCATAGGTCCACTCTTTCAAATTCTTTGAACTCTTCCATTGACCTAAGGAAGTTTTTCCTGGATTTTAATCTCTGATGAGCTGGTTGTAGGCCATAGAGAGAGTGTTGTCTAGATACTGATGATTTGAGTTTCTCTCTGTATGCTGCTGCTGCTCTGTGAACAGCAGGTGGCGGAATGCCAGCTAGATGGTAGATCTTGTCTAGAGACGTAGATTTAAGGCATCTTGACATAAAAAGGGCTTTATAGCCCTTTTAAAATTTTTGACTTCTTATTTTTGGTGGACCCAGATATAGCAGTTAACCAAAATTCATGGCTTAGCAAATATACAAACCTAGGCAATTGTGAATTAATCCATGAGTAACCAAAATATGATTTAATATATTCTTGTGAGAGAGATGTCAGTTATGCTACCAATAAAACCATACCACACCCTGTAAAACTTCTCGATTTTGTTTATCCAATATATTTTTAAAAGCACAGTATTTGGACAGAACTTTTTGAATCATCTTTTATTACAAAGATTATCCAAATATTACAAGCTTTGAATAATTATTTTAGTTGCCAATAGCAAGAACACAGTATAATCAGTTTCTTGTTTCATAATCTTTTATCCTAACCAGTGAATATCTGTAACAAACTTAAACTTGGACTATATTCAATGTTGTATTTAATCATAAGACTTATTTCATCAAAAACATCTTCCCAGAAATTTGAAACCTCAGCAAATGTCTATCACCAACAAATTGTAGGATATTTATGTGATATTCATTGTATTCATATTGGGTCTCAATGCCCATGATGCAAATTTTTGAGATATAAACCTTGTAACAAATCTAAAACAATGCTGGTAGACAGCTATAAGAATAACCGTACATTATTAATCAGATGTTTATTTAAATCTGTCACCCACAAAATAAAATTATGCAGTTTGGTTCCTAATAAGATTTTTTGAGATAGTTCTGACTTGAGAAGTTGCTTCTCAAAGTCTGAGAGAAAGTGATTATCTGAATCTATTACTTTGTTGCATTGTAAAAGTTGGTCTCTTTGAAATTATTGTCACCAGTCTAATGTGTAGCATAATTAATGCCCTAACATTGTCTTATTATGAGGTACAATTTTTTAATAAAAATCTCTTATTCTCTGTATATTCCTTCTTCTTTTATGCTAATGATTGTTCTGTTATTTTATGATTATAAAACTATTGGCACCACTACAGAAGGTAAGAGAAAATATCTTGTACTCACTCCAAATTCCTTTTACTCCCAATTTTTGTCATAATTTAATAAAACTAAATGGGTTGATTCAATATAATTATTTTAAAAAATAGAAAAATATTAATATATTGAATTTTGTTGTCACTATCCTATCCTGTTTTGTTCAGTCTTTCAAAGTTGTGAAGTAATCATGCTGCAGGGCAATAATATTCCAGATATGGTACAACCTTTCTTTTTTCCAAAATATTTCTCTTATATTTCAACTATCCATATATTTGAATTGATTATTCCAATAACTTTATGCACAATCATATCTACTCAGATCGGAACTCCACTACATTCACTAGGGCTAATTCCTTTTACAGAATTACTTCTTGTTTTTTAAAAGTCTATTATTTTGAAGCCTGAATATTGAAACTTTACCCCAGTTTATCTATATACATCTATTTTTCATTGCTCGGTGTTATCTATAAAGGGAGAGGTAGAGTGCTTTTTGGAATTCTCCCGTATTTTGCTCATGTTGTTACATTAAAATCTAGCCAAGTATGTAGTAATGCAAGTAGGTGATACAATTATAGTGGCAAACACCTATAATACTAGACCATTCTTAAAACTACCTAAAACACATGTACTTTTTGAAGGAGGCGTTCATTTAAAAAAAACACATTATGTTGATCAGTAACACTAAGCCCAAGAGTATTTCAAAATGCTAATTCTAGAGCTTTTCTACAATACTAGTGATGGACATTCTTCCTAGATATTCTATATTTGTTTTATGAACTTAGTAAGTGTGATTAAGCATAGGTATTTAAACTGATTTTTTTTCACCTTCATAAATGTTGGTGCAGGCAAGAAGAGCAAAACTGTTTGTAAATAGGAATCAGCATGCAATCTTTTTAAATGGCATGTATTAGTGCAGTATTTATTACAGAATTCCATGAAATCAGGTATAGGTCAATACATTAGTAACTTTTCTGGTTTTATTGTTTGTTTTGTAATATTATCTATATATATTATCAATATATATCTCTAGCTTGCAGCCCCACAGACAATGAGGGATGGATTGCCTAGAGACTTATGCCCCACTGATGCTGCAGACCAGACGAAGTGGTGGACAAAATACAATGCTGCAGATCACACAATATAATGAGAATAACACAAAGAACAACAGGAACACATCTCTAGTCTTTTGAGACTGAAAGAAAAAGAAGAAACAGAATATTATCAAACTTGGGACTTATTTTACTGATGGTTAGAGGAAAGAATAAAGGATTAGGAATTAAATATATATTAGCGTATTTAAACCCAGACAGCATGTTGGTTGAAAAATTATTATGGTATGGAAAAATCAATAAAATCTTATATATAAAAAAGGAACACATCTCTAGTCTTTACGGAGATTTATGTAATATGTAACCTACTCATCTCTAGGCAGAATGCAATAAATTAAAAAGAAAAAATATAAATCCAAACAAATCAAATTAATAATATTATTTACAAAGGATATTACAATACAATACAACACTCATGCTCTCGTCACCTCTCGCCTGGACTACTGTAATGCTCTCTACATGGGGCTCCCTCTGAGGAGCACCCGGAGACTTCAACTGGTCCAGAATGCGGCCGCGCGGGCGGTGTGGGGAGGGACTCGTCGCTCCCATGTGACACCGCTGCTGCGCGAGCTGCACTGGTTACCAGTGGTCTTCCGGGTGCGCTTTAAG
>NW_015387017.1:202887-230788 GCF_001527695.2 Protobothrops mucrosquamatus | reverse complement strand
CCGGATCTCCTTACTTTCCGCCGCGCCCTCAAGACATGGCTTTTCCAGCAAGCGGGCCTGACCTAGGGAGGATTTTAGGTAGGGATGATTTTAAGAAAATTTTAATTGACACACAGCTTCCAATATTTGGCTTTTAATTTGGTTTTATGGGGTTTTTTTGTTTTTTGATGTATTTTGTTTGTATCTGTTTTAATATGCTATGCACCGCCCTGAGTCCTACGGGAGAAGGGCGGTATATAAATTAAATTATTATTATTATTATTATTAAATTGTATGAATATGTTATCAACAAATTTGTACAATAGTTCAGCATCAAGTAGGAATGTTATACCAAGTTGTTACTTTCTGCCACAAATGGAACTGGTCTGTAAATTGCTATCTGAAGAGCAAGTACCAATGATGTTTACAAAAGTTATAGAAGATTTGACACTATTGACACTTACCCAGTACTTTCCAAACAGAGAGACAATACACAATGACCCTGCTAGCTGCCATAACATTTCACTGGTTCTACATGTATCCATGCAAGCACCATGCAACCAAATAAAATGGTTTATAGTATTTTCTTATCAGTAAAGATTAATTTAGATTTGTATAAGAAAAAGAAGAACTGCATGTAGACCAGTGGTAGCAGAGGCCATGCTGACAAAGGTAGAGTAAAACATCAGAAAAGAGAGTTGTACAAAATAAACAAATGGGATACCAATCAATTAATAAATCAATCACATAAATAACAGGCCGAGGAATGGTAGATATTGCAGGCAGCTAAAAGTGGACTGAGCAGTTGACACTAATAAGGATTTATTGGATACTGGGTGAGACTAAAATATTTGTTGCAGGAAGAGAGGGAGGACAAAAATCACAAAGCAGAAAAGCACTATTTTGGTTATAGAAAATTGACAGAAGAAAAGAAGATTAAAGGCTTACTTGTCAGCTCTGTGGATTCTGAAGGATGGTAAACTGCCATTCCATCTGTAAATCATTTCCTTAAACCTAGGTGAATAAAATATAAGATTAATAATAATTTACTGAAAATATTTAATAATTAGCACCATACATTTTCCTCCAATTAAAAAACAGGTAGTGAGTGGGGAGAGAAAGCAGAATTGGAACCATGGTGCCCTGCCTGTTTTAGTCAGACCTCAAAACCTATTTATATATCTGATCACATATATGTTTCCTTTAAGAAAAAGGACTGGAACAGAAAAGAGTGGACATTATTGCTACAACAACAACAACAACAACAACAACAACAACAACAATAATAATAATAATAATAATAATAATAATAATAATAATAATAATAATAATAATAATAATAACAACTTTATTGTCACTTTGAAAGTACACCAATCGGCATACATCAAAATGAAATTTCGTTGCATACAGCTCTCAAAGGGTCACCACCTCCGATATACATTCCTTGTTCATGGCCAGCTCAAGTTACAGATCTTCCATTTTAGTCTCTAGGGAGACCAAACATTAAAAATTATATAAATAACTCTCCTCATTCACTCTAAAAAGGCGTGAATATTCCTTTATTTGCCAAATCCTTAATGAAGAATGGGAACTTCAGTTATATTTGAGAAGAATATTAAATCTTTTAATATGACAGTTAAAAAACAAGAACCGTCTTATCTCGCCTGGCGTTTCTGCAAATTGAATAGCATGGCTGTAAGAGCTGATACCTGAAAAAGTAAATAAACTTCCTTCTTACTGGGAACTCTGTTCTATGAGTGTTTCCGTGTAGGGTATTCAGTCAAATATACTTGCAAACTTCCGTCTTGTAAGTCTTTGTCCTCATTGCGTAAGTTCTAAAGGAACATTAAAATTCTGAAGATTGTGAGGCAAATACTGTTGTCCCATCACATTTTTCATCACAATGAAAAGTAAATTGAATGTCTGAGGAGATGCACTGTCAAAATTAGAATGGGTCCAAGAAAAGGTTTCCATAGAAACTAAATTCCATGAGGAAGATTGAAAAAGATTAGCATGTTTAGTCTAGAGGCACAGAGATATGATTATGCAGAAATGAGACACATGTGGAGTTCTTCTAGTGGAAAAGATCCAAAATAATGAATGAAAATTACAGGGCAATAGATTTCAATTAAAGTACAGTCCCAATGTACTGTAACAATTATTTGACAGTGAAGTGTCTGAATGTTGCTTTGATTTGGGGTTAATTTTTAGTTCTTTCAGTTTGCATTTGTACCTGTAGATTTTTTTTATTAAGAAGAGAAGTTAAATACTTTTCTTAAAATTAATAAGTGCAATTAAATTTATGAGCTTTCTTTTGTTTCAGATTTTTAATAAGAATGCCTAAAATCTAAATGACCATTAGAGGACAAAGAACCAGAATTTCCTATAGAGGAGGTGATAAATTCAATCAGAAACAGGCTCAAATTAAAAGGCTGTGCAATCCAGAGTTGGCTAGGGAAGAGGGAAGAGGTGCAGGATAGCTACACCCTAGAATTTCTCAGGATACTATGTATTTAGTAGATTAGAAAGTTATAGTTTCAGTTTGACAAGATTTTGTCCATTAGGTGTAGGCAAATAAAGGTACTCCTCGACTTGTGACCAAAATTCAGTCCAAATTTCTGTTGCTAAGCAAGACAGTTATTAAGTGAGTTTTGCCCCATTTTCTTGCCACAGTTGTTAAGTGAATCATGGATGCTGTTAAGTTAGTAACACTGTTGTTATGAATCTGGAGTCCCCATTGACTTCACTTGTCAGAAGGTCAGAAAAGGTGATGACATGACCCTGGGACACTGCAACCGTCATAAATATGAGTCAGTTGCCAAGGGTCTGAATTTTGATCATGTGACCATGGGGATGCTGCAATAGTTGTAAGTGTGAAAAAAGGTCACAAGTTACTTTTTTCAATGCTATTGTAACTTTGAATGGTCACTAAATGAACTGTTGTAAGTTGAGGACTGCCTGTCAATGGTTAATTGGACTCAATTGGATTTTGTTGGGTTGTCCTTGTGCTTGGGCCTGTGGAGAGATTCAAATACTTGAACAACTGGTTCTCTTATTGGATGCAGGCCTGGGCCTCTGAGGCCTAGAACAAACTTCCGGAAGTGGCATCCATGCACTTCCTGTGGGCTGTTCTAGACTGGACTTCTGGAAGCAGTGTGCATTCAGTCAGTTCTCTGAACTCAGCAAAATTTAGCTACCGGTTCTGCTGAACTGGTGGGAACCGGCTGAATCCCACCACTGCTTGGGCCTGACATTCTTTGACTATTGATAGTGCAATGCAGAGCGTGTGATGGCATCAGAAGCTCTTTTATTCTAATGCACAGATATTGTAGATATTGTAATGTTAAATAGATGCACTTTGAAAACACCATCAAAATGATTAATAATTCCTTGCTAACCCTTTTGGTTCACTGTCTGACATACCACCGTTATCTTACTTATCTTACACTTTTCTTATTTGTAAATTGGATTATACAAAAGAGAAAGATTAATAACTGTTGTGCTTTAGAGATGATTCATTTGGGTCAGATGATAACTTGCATATGTTTCTTACTGAATAACAAATAAGCCGGCAGCTGGTCTGCTCAGGTATTCATGCTGTGTAGGTGAAAACAATGAGTTTCTTTAAAGAGTTAGTTCTCTAACATTTTAGGGGGCAGGATATTGATTTAACTTAGGGGGGATGTTGGTGGGGAAAAATAAAGCCATTGTAGGCAAAGCAATAAGACAACACTAATATAGCTGGCTGGAATGTTCTCAATTCTGCCCTCTTCATATTTTCAGTGAGATTTTCATTTTAACCATTGAGAAACATGTTTTACGATGAGTATGGCTATAACTTTGCATTGGGAGAAAACACATCAGTTTCAAGCAATGGCATCACTGTGGTATGATTCGCTTCCCCAGGCTGGCAGAGAAAAGAAATAGAAGAAGGCATAACCACCAGTATCCAGCAGTTCATTGAGGCAAGCGAGGTGAACATCTTAGAACAGCATTTCTCAGAATCCAGGACTGGACCAGGCTCTGAGAGGGTTTGCCTTTGAAATCACATTGCACTCATGTTGGAAGCACCGAGGTGCTTCCGGGTTGAAAGGATTAGCCGGTGACATCACCATTGCCTGGGTAACGCCCAGCTGGGAGTGCCTTTCATGTTCACGGCAGGAGCTGGAGCGAAGGACGGGATCTCACCCCGCCCCATGACAGCACTCAGGTCTCGAATGTGGGCTTGCTTCTTACAAGCCAGCATCCTAACCACTCGAGCCCTCGTGCTCCTGTGCCTTTGAATTGAAAATAACATTTTGCACTAATTTAGCTTGCTCTCTCATTATTGAAGTGCATTTTGAGGCCTTTGGGGAAGATTGCATCCTTTAGTAGCAAACTTTGTTTCAGTCCCAGTTATCTGCCATTACGTGACAGTAACAGTAGTAACAATTGCTGTCAACACTATTAATATCATTTCAATGTCCTTAAAACTTACCATAATTGATAAATGTAATAGCAAAGTATCTATAAACATATGTATGACTTTCTGGAGAAAAGGAACTTTTTATTTCTGCCTTGATGTGACCCAATTTATTTGATAAAGTAACTGATGGATCTTGCAATAGGAAATATTGAAAGTTGTTCTTCTAATGAATCTTAACAACTGTCTTTACAAGAAGAAGATCCAAATTATTTTTCTTGCACATACCCTAAGTGCAAGACAGAAATTGATGTACATACTGAGAACTATTACAATTCTTCATTATTTGAGATCAAGAATGCTTTTCCAAGACTGTGAGAAGGAACTTCAAAGACCTAAGAGGAGTAAAATTCTTCTTCCTACTTTGTAAGTACTACTGAGACTGCAGTAGAAGAGTTTAAATGCTGAATGGACTTCTAGAAAAGTAAGGTGTCGATATACATTTCATATAGTTTAAAGTCTATATCAGTGGCCTCCAAACCTTTGGGCACCAGGGACCGGTTCTGTGGAGACAGGTTTTCCCACGGACAGGAGGGGGCGTGGTTTCGCATGCTGCCTGTATCCTGCGGATGGGGCTTCGCTTGTTTGTGCGGACCAGTTTCTGGCATGCTGTGGACTGGTGCCAGTCCATGGACTGGAGGTTGGGGACAGCTTTGATAATTGTAAGGCATCCTATCCCATCTCCAGCTAGCACAGCCATTGCTGAGATAAAGTTCACACATCTGGAAGTAGCTGTAGACCATAAGTGCACAACCCATTGATCATCTCTTCCCTTGTCTCCCTCTCCACTCTGCCTTAATTTGGTTTGCTTGTATAATTTTACTACATCAGGAAAGTATGAATGGAGGAAATAAATAATGTAAATCTTTGAACACTTAACCATATTGCTTTTACTGAGAGAAAATGAAAATGATTAAAAATAATAATGAATGTGCCCCCTTTCCTTAAAGCTGATGTAGCATTCAAGTCAATACAAGTTCTGAACTCTTACTTTATGTGGTTTATTTAAAAAAGATGGAAATTGCACTAGTTGGAGGAGTTCATTACTTGGCTGTGTCTGGATTGTGCATACAAATACGCTACTGATTGAATAAGTGTCAATAACCTTAACATTGCGATCAACTCCTTTTAATTATGGAAGAGGTAGTAGGACCTCTGGGTGATTTTAGGAAAATAAACATTAGGTGTGGCCTGTTCAGTATTAATTGCATTTCTTGTGATCTGATTTATATTTGTGGAATAATTTTAGTTTCTCTTCTAGGGTGCTCTGTTCTTTTTGAGTGCAGTCCTATGCATATTTACTGAAAATGACACCCAACTGTTATATAAGTCAGCATAAGGTTACAGTCTTAGGCTGCTACATATAAAAATCTCCCAGAAAACTATTAGTTTGTTTAGACTTTTGTGTCTGTCTTGTTACTTGCCTCCTAGCACTCCATTTTATGCTGGGTTGCCTTTGATCTTAGCTTTCGGTTTCCTAGGTCAACTCTACTTAAATACTCAAAATCAAAATGATTTAAAAAGCTTTCAGAAAGCTCACATTCACTAACCAAATTGCTGGTTTGACAGGAGACATATAACATTAATTTCTAGGTGTTCTGATTCAATATATCTATTTCCCATTAAACAATGAGAAAATGCTGACTGTTTTTCAAACTATGCTTTTTATTGAAGCAGCCCATCTTTTTTCATATTCTCATATAAACCTGAAAATAGATGCAGCTGCTTTTTTGAGTCACTAGTAAAGTTCGTACAATTTTTAAAGCAATGATAACTGTGGCTGCCTGGAAAAAAAAGACATTATTTTTAATTAACAGCAGAAAGGTGTTGTGCCAATTTGCACAAGTTCTTAAAACACTTCTTCCAAATAATTTTCAAAGCATGCACAAGTATATTTTCTAAAGCAAAAGTATTAACAATATAGCTTTTGCTGTTTTACTTTTAAGGCCATTCTGTTCTTCGCTTTCAGTGCTGGAGACTCTGAGGAATCAGCGCAGCAGTGCAGAAATGAAGAAAAATATTTACTCCTTCTCTTCCCAAACATATTAAAATATATTTGTATGTGCGTGTGTGTGTGTCTCTGTGCGTATATATGTATGTGTATGTGTGTGCCTTTGAGGCAATGTTGATTCCTGGTGACTGCCCAGATTATTCCCTGCAGTTTTCTTGACAAAATTTGCAGAAGTGCTTTGCCATTGCTTTCTTTCTCCAGTTAAAAGTGAGTGACTGGTTCAAGGTCATCCAGCTGGGTTCATGCCTAAGGTAGGATTAGAACTCATGGTCTTAACCTGGTGCCTTAACTACAACCCGAAACTGGCTATTATTGAAAGCATAAAGAAATCATGAATTCAAATGAGCTTGAAACTGGGTTTAGGACTGGCTAAATTTCACCCACAGCCTATAAAATGATGATAGACTGGAGGTCTGAATCCAAAGAATCTCTTACTATATGTGCAAATATATGAAGATTCTCCTTTTTTTAATGAATGAAGGCAAATACATGTATGCCAGGAAAATGTTGCAGGATCCAATCTGGGTCGGTCATTAGGACCAGAAGTTTAGTCTTCCTAGTTTTTGGATTCATGCTGGAGCCCATCCTCAAGGAATTTCTTTCTCACCAGAATATACAATAAGAGATTCTGGTGAAATAAAAGTTCTCTGAAGATGGGGTCCCAGCAGGAGTCCGAAAGCTCAGAAAATTAAACCTCTGGTTCCGGTGACGGACCCAGACTGGATTCTGCAACTCTCCTCTTTACCCTTTTGTATTGATGGTCTAACATCAATAAGAAAAGAGGAATGGCTGCTTCTGCAGAAACAAGCAATGGGGCATCTGATGTCAGATTTCCCTTTCCAAGATCAGAGATCTTTCTCCAGTTTTGAAGAGATAAATTGGAAATATTCTGTGGCTTCTCAGATGTGAAGCTGCATAAATTTCCACCTTTATTAATGAGAAGTTTTGATTTAAAGCATTCTTTGTAGAATGCTTTGGTCAGCAGGAATCTTTAAAAAGCCACATGAAAGTCATTTGAAATCAAAAGAAAGCTATAACCAAGACAGAAGAGGTAGGTAGTATCTTTTTTTAACCTCATAACAGAGGTTAAAAAGTTAAGAGTGTCCTTCCTTCCTTGATGGTCAATTAAATGTATTTGTTAATTCTATAACATTACTAATATGCAAATCAAAACTTGAATTCTTAGCTTTGGAGTACTTGAAATTATAAAACATACTGATTTTTATGTTCATTTTAAATTTTTGTGTCACACAGATTTGTCCATATGTTCTTGTCAGCATATGAATTTTAAAAAAGCTTTTGTAATAAATTATTTTACTAGTTAAAAAGAAAGGGTATCCACACCGATTCATTTTGGGTAGTCTTGTCATAATTTTCCTAGTTCATCTATGAATTACCTTGGTACTTTTTAAAAATTCTGTCTTTTGCACCAGAACTTAAATAATTGAAAAAAGGAACAGCTTGCTAAATTTGCATGTTACAGAGTTGTAATGTTCAGTGCTGCATAATAAGTTACAATGTACAGATGTAAGAATTTTACATATAAACACACTTACAGAAATTATTTACATTTTATTTATATGTTATGTATTTAGTTATTCATTTTATTATTTATTCATTTATTTTCATAGTGATCGAGCTCTACAAAGGTAAACACAAGACCTGTGTACTTTGCATGCAGATACATGTAAGACTACATGTAAAGGAGCCAGCAGGATGAAGCCAGTGATAGTGTGTGCATTTGATGAAATAACCAAGAGGATTGTGGCTCATGCATAGACTGTGAAGCTTTAGAACTTCACAATGGTTCAGATACAGTTTGCCTGACTCTTTCTCCTTCCTTCTCTTTTGTCACCGTTGCAGGATAGCTGCATAAGGCAACTGGGCGATCTCAGGAAAAGATGCATTTGCCTTAAAAAAATGCAGATACGTGCTGTGTTCTCAATCCTGCAACCCCACCAAAGACCTCTCCAAATGATTTTCAAAGCATTGTGTAGCCATTAAGCATGTGAAAAAGGGAAATGCATTTATTCTGGGTGGGAATGAAATGGTAATTTATATTTTCTTAAAGTCTCCTTTGCTGTAAACATAGTAAGGGAGAAGATAAATAATCTATTTCTATGAAACATTGCTGAAGTAAGCAAGAGTTAAAGGAGCAGTTAAAGTTACAGCTCAACTGTCCCATATCATTTCACCATATGGTAGATTCTCCCATTGATTATTCATAAGCACTGAAGTTGTCCTGACCTCAGTTGTAACCTCCAGTTACAAGCAGGTAGGTCTTAAAATGCGTTGCTTGGTATTTTTGAAATTTTTCTCAGGTTTTCTTGATTTCCATGACAGTATATCCCAAGGAGTTATATAACACCATTATGGTTTAGATTTATTCAGTCTGGCATTAATGATAAAGATCTCACTATCCGCCTAATACGTTTCTTCAACTAGATACTGTATTTTCCATGTATAAGATGCTACTTTTTCCTGCAAACACCCTGTTCAAAAATCCGGTGCGTCTTATACAAGTGCTGTGCCTTATACATGAAAAAATAATGGTAACCTCCGCAGACCAGGGCATGCCTGTGTAGGTTCTTTGCATGCCACTGCCATGCCGTCTGGTGCAGGTGTCAAGCCCCTGTGGGCTTGCCACTAACAAGAGGGGGGAGGGGGCAAGTTCGTCGGATGGAGGCATCCGTAGGCAATGGATGGGACCAGCAGCATGAATGGCAGCGACAGCCCTTTCCCTCCCTCATACCTGTATGCTGGCCGGGGACCCTGTGGAACGCAGCTGCGAGGCCGTCCTGCTCGATAATAGCGGCCAGCTGAGCTTCTGGATTTGCCAGCTCAGCTGTTTGGCACTCCACCGAACAGCTGATCAGCGCGGAAAAACAGCGAGGAGTTTAAAACCTGCCTTCGCTTCCCTTGTTTTGCTGTCATGCCTGTGCTCACATCGGAAGGCTGCTGCTGTGAACTGATTATGCATGCTCATTGTGCCAGATGCTGGTTAGGTGGGTAGGGTTGGGGCCAGCCGGGAGGCATCTATTTAGAGCATTGGGAAGCAGTTGCTCCCAGCACTGACTTTGTTTGCTGTAAGCTTGGAACTTGCATCCCAGAGCGTCTTATACAAGGGTGTGTATTATACATGGAAAAATACGGTAACCTAATAGGATTGTTATGAAGATTTCTAAAATAATGAATGTGAAATATTTGTAAAATAGTAAAAAATACCAGCGACACAGATCTGTAATGAAGTTAACATTTGTATTTCTCCTACGTTATTTATTGCCCTTTAAAAAAAAAAATGATAAAGGATATTCTATCATTTTTCCCTACTTCCAAAGTTTTTAAAAAGGTTTTACACTGAAACTATCCCATTTTCTTTGGAATAGGTCCCACTGAATTTGCAAGTAAAAGGTAAGGTTGCTTACATTCTTGAAAAGCATAGAAATTACAACTGAATTGTATTGCATTGTTGGAGTTGTCCCAGCTTGTTTTTAGATTGGAAAAACAAAACCCCTAATGACACTTGGAGAATACCAACAATAAAACATGCCAACCCTGAGCTGTACACATTCACTATATTGGTTAGTGGTTAGAATGCATTATTGCAGGCTAACTTTGCACTCAGCCTGGTGTTTGATCCTGACGAGCTTTCATCCTCCCAAGGTCAGTAAAATGAGGATACAGATTGTTGGGGGGCAACATGATGATGTTGTAAACTATCCAGCTAGTGTATAAAGCACTATGGGACAGTATATAAGTCTAAGTGCTATTGTTACTGCTAGTTGGGCAATGAAATGTCTGCAAGAAAACCAAGCTCAGAGAGTATCAAGGACCCCATTCCTTACAATGTTTATGCATTCAGATTCTTTGAATTTTCAAATTTTCTGTTTGAAACATAGCAGTATGTTGAACATGTAAGCCAGTAATCAAATCTGTAACAGAGAAATAAGAGTTGGAATGACAAAGGGCTTTTGGAAAATGGACAACTATTTCTCTTTACAGACATTTCCCAATATAAAGAAAACTTCCCTTTGGGTAAGGCATAATATTTTGTCTTTGGTGTTATTACAGGGAAAATACTCTAAAATCTTATTTGAGAAATGGGCTTATCTATGTGGAACTGGCGATGCCAAAATCTGCTAAATTACCTTACTACCTATAGAGATACAGTATTTATACAGCTTATGTCCTGCCTGTCAATGCTGTGACAATTAAGAAATTGCAGCCATTTTACATTTTGCTTTTCTTGTGCTTTTTCTGTTGTTTGGGATTCTCAGATGTAAAAGGGGGGGGGGGAGGAGGGAATGCTTGACCATTTTCAGTTAGCCTAAACAATTGCAGCTGGGTGAGCTTCAAGGTCAATTCTAGATAAAGTTTTGGTGGGCTGAAAAGTTGGAAGGAGAGCCCCCCGTTTTAGATTAATTGGTGAATGTGATTTATGACATCCTTTCCGGGGGGGGGGAATTGCAACTTGTTACATTGTATCAGGGGGAAGGGAACTTTAGTCTTGGGTTCAACTATGTAAGTGCCGATACTTTGTTTCCTGAATAAAATGTTCTTTAAGGAAGAAATCTTTGCCTTGAAGTTCTTTTAATTAGTTTCATCTATCGGAACCATGACATTGCCATTTTTATATCAGTTCCCTGGATGATCTGACAATACTTATATATATTTATTGCAGACAGTAAAACATTTATAACTTGGATCATAGCAAAATGCTATGCAGCAGCCATGAAAAAGTTCTCCACAATTGTAATATATTGTTATACCAACTACTTTAAAGGAGCCCCCAACTGGGCAACAGTGATGCCACCAGCTAATCCCTTCAATTCGGATGCGCCTTAAAAATGCTTCTGACACAAACAGGATGGGGATACCAACTACTGTATTATAATTGTCTGTATTTATTTTTATTTAATTTTTTTAGCTGCTTTCAGTTGCATATTTTATTTTTGGCCTTTGGCAGTAACAAAGAATTGTGTAATAGCAGAATGCAGTCAGAAGCCAAATAAACTTTATGAGGAACAAACAGGTAATGAGGCATTGAAATCCATAGTACCAGCATATCTGGGTCCCAATAATTTTTTCTTTATCTCTTTGCTAGATGTTTGCCTCTTAAATATGGTAGCCCTGGTATACATTGAACATTAAAGAGCCAAGACTGCAAAAAACAAATGTAAGTAAGTACTGCTACTACCAAGGGTACAGTATATGCTGGGAAGACAATCTGTAACACCTTAAAATCAGAATTACTGGACTTTGTTCCATCAGTGTTTTTTAGAAAAAAATATATTCTCCCAAGATATATCCAACTTCAGAATAAGCCCTTAATCCTGAAAAACTTGATTTTGATTGTATAATTTGTTTAAACTGGCAAATGCTTGCATTTGAATGGGCTTGATGGAATGTCAACCTCTTTTTTTTCTGGGCATGAAATCATGCGTCTGCTGATGCTTTAAACCTGGACTTGTGGTTCATCAGCTTCCCAAAATAAAGGCTTGAAGTAATTATCCATTTTCAGCATGATCCTTCTAAATTTCTTCCCTGGATAATAAACCTGCTTGGCCTCTTGCCTAATACAATGCTGTTAAGATAGTTTTGCCCCACATACTCTCTTGACATTCTGAATAACGGTGCAAAGAAACATGCATGTCACTATATAGGAGAGGATATTTAACATTCACTCTTCCTGAATATTTTTCAAGTTCCTATCACTGGAAACAAGTGCCATATCATTCCTAGAACTCATTTAGTCTTGAGACAGAGAAGAAAGGGACCTACACAGGAAATGAAATTCTTATCTCCGTGTATTTCTCATTTTAACTTGCCCCTCAACTTTGAAATTTGAAACAGTATATTTTTCAGGCTGAGCTGTGAACAAGTGCAATCATTTATTTATTTATTTTCTTCTTAATATATATCTAGCTATTAATATGAAAGAGCGTAATTATTTTTTTGGATAATTTAGCAAACAAAATGATAAAATAATAAATTCTCTATTAGGGGCAAGGCATAATTCAAACCATCACGTCACTTCTGACATCAATGTCACTAGTGTACTACTTTCTGGTGGAGTCCCAGACTTTTCTGTTGGTGATGAATCAGTTTTTTTGACTGCTTCAGTTACAGAAGTGAGGGTTCTTTGCTACCTTTTGAACATTGTCAACTAATGCCGTAAAAAATGAAGCAGTTTTTGGCTGCTGATTGAGCGTACGTGTCCGGATATTTAGGTTTTTATAGGGTATTCCAGGTTGTTTTTATTTTCAGGTAAAGTTTCAGATTTACATATGGTGTGTGTGTGTCTGTGGGTCTGTGCGTGTTTGTGTGTGCATGTGTGTATATATGTATAAAATATAAAACTTGATACAAACTAATGCAAAGTAAGAAAAAAGAAATAAATAAAAGCAGTAGAAAGAAGAAAGTAAAGAAAAAACTGAAAAGAAGTAGCTTCTGATGTTCTTTACAGTTATAAATACAATTATAAATTTACCACTTACTCTATTGTTACATCTCTCTTCTTTCTATAATTTAGTCTATTTAATCATTAAAACCATAAGTCATGTTCATTTGTTTCTGTTTCACACAAAAATCTGTAAGAAGTTTCCAGTCTGCAATAAATGTCGATACTGTCTTTTCTGTAATCAAAGAAATAAATTCAGCCATCTCAGCAATATTATTTATCAACCATTCCTCTATTGTAGATAATGTTGAATCTTTCCATTTTTGTGCATCCAATAATCTTGCTGTAGTTGTCGTACCAAAACACAGTTCTATGGCTTTTTTCCAACAATGTGTCCATCAATAATCTTCTCATCTTGTCTTATATCTCTGTTCAATATTTCCAAAACTAAAATAAACAAAAGAGGACATCCCTATTTTATTCCATTTTGTATCTCAAAAGGTTTTGTTAAATCTCCATTAACAATTATTTGTGCTTTCTATGAAGTATTTAATTTATGAGGTTCTTATTCAATTTATGTTCTCTTCAAAATTTGTATCTTTAAACCAGGGGTCCACAAGCCCTCAGGCAGTGGCCACTACTGAGCCATAATCTATTCAGAATTGGACCGTGCGGGTGGCTAGCCAGAGCGCATGTGCCTGGTGGCTGCTCATGCAGCCCATTTCTCCTCTTCCTCCCACCTGCCGGATTGCCAAGCTGCAAAGGTTGGGGGCTTCTGCCTTAAACAAAAAAGCCCATTTCAAATAGTCAAAGGGCTTTTCTACTTTTCTACTTCTCTCTTAAGAAGTTCAATGCAGCTTGTTTTTCATTTAGTGGCTCCAAACATTCCAAAACGTCCAATACATTTCTAATATTATCCTTTGTCTTTTAGGTTAAAAACCCACATTGCTCCTCATGAATATATTCTTGCAAAATTATATTCATTCTATTAGCTAAAATAATTGTGAACAACTCTTAGTTATTATTCAATAACATCACACAAAAGTCTACAGTCTCTTGTCTCCCTTTGGTTATTACTGTTATATTGGTCCCTTTTCAACTGCTTGGAATCTTTCCTACCTCCCTGTAAGAATTTATTGGGTTTTATAAAGGTTGCAAAAGTTTATCCTCAAAACATTTATAATAAACACCTGATAATTCATCTAATACAGGAATCTTTCCTAATTTAATGTTTTTATAGTGTCAGAAACTTTCTTTATTGTTACAGTATAAGTCTATTCATAATTTACCTCTATTCTCCTGGGAGATTTTTCAGCTGTGGCATTCATTGCAATCTGCCAAAGAGATAACCAGTGCAGCTGTGCATAGATTGAAAATTACTTAGAAGAAGTGTTTTGGACTTCATGCAAACATGAATACAACATCTCTCTGATATTCATGAAAGAAAGCTTCATGGTTCTTTAATGTTGACCCATTAAATTAGTTGCATCTTTTTTCAGGATTGCATAGAATGCTTGAATGGATTGCTTCAGGATCGCTTGAATGAATAGCAGAGAAACAATAGTTCTAACTGTGCATAGCTTGGGCCCACCATCTGAGCTTTCAATTACAGGCAATGCCAGCCAGAAGCTGCCATCCACTGAGGCTGAAAGTCATTAATTAATCACTTCACTGTCTTGGGAGGCCAGGATTACTCCTTTCCTGATCTCCTGTTATTTGATTTAACAACTTCCTATTGGCAAAAGCACAATTCTACAGGCAAAATAATCTGTTTGTCTAAAGCAGGGGTCTCCAACCTTGGCAACTTTAAGACTTGTGGACTTCAACTCCCAGAATTCCTCAGCCAGCTATGCTGGCTGAGGAATTCTGGGAGTTGAAGTCTACAAGTCTTAAAGTTGCCAAGGTTGACGACCCCTGGTCTAAAGGTACATATTAATTATTTCTCAGTGTAGGAATTTCCCAGCGAACTCCCATCCAGTTGCTAACCATGATTAACTATGTTTGCTTCTGATCCAGATATTGCCACCTGTTGAGGATAGAGAGATGAGTTAAGAGTAAAAAATGGACTTTCAGAAGATCGCAATCCCAACTGGAGCACCACAACAAGACCAAGCAATATATAAGTATCTCTTGACATTGTTGCTTTGAATATCAACACTATCTGGATGAACATGATGATCAAACGAAGTTGAGTCATATGTTATTTACTATACTGTATCTTTCTCACTTTTACTGTTAATGCTGCAATGCTATTACAGAAGTGTTAGCAATAAATATATACAGTGGGTAACCAAATATTATGTAAGCTTTCAGAAAACCCACTTGGGTGAACCTTGGTCTAGACCTAACCTTTTCTATACCCCGCACCCTAGAATGCTTCTGATATATTCTCACACTCCTTACAAAAGTTCAAAATAACAGCAATGAATTATGCATATACACTATAATTTTGAAAACCCAAGTTTTCACACCCCCTGGAATATTGTCTTGCACTCCTGGTTGGGAACCCCTGGTCTGTACCTATCCAGAAAGGGTGCTGTATACTAGCCGTAAAAATTTGGGAACATCTATGACTGCCTTTGATCAGGATAGGAAGCATGTATGACTACAGAACAGGATCTTTTTAGGTGAACAGTGATGACAATTTATGGCAGCATGATTTCCTGACAGCTCTGAGATAAAAGGAATGTACAGCAGAGCAGCATTGTGGTGTTAGTATAGCTCTACTTAATATTTGTTCACAGCTTTGATGGAGATGAATTTTGGGTGACCCAGCAATGATAACCATAGACCGCTAAGGGACAGTGGTTAATTAAATTAAAAGCAGGGAGACACAAATAGAACTGTGAAGCTTGCTGAAAAATGCTTTAATCTGAACAAGCTTTGACTGAAGCATTTCTCTGAAGCGAAATGCTGAATTCAAGCAGATTGAAATATCAGAATGGAATGGCCTGGTCCTTCTTCTTGCTGTATGATTTGGAGCCAGCCACTTTCAACCAACTTATCCTCATGCTGTTTTGAGAATAAAAGAAGAGATTCTTCCTGTGAATTCTTTGAAGAAAGTCAGAATGTTAATATAATAAAAAGGAAGTAAATAAAATGAACCTGAATTTTTATTATAGGAAGGAAAATAGTATTTGACAATATAAATGAGCCCTCATGAGGGGGATTCTCTTACTGGGCTTAGAGTAATTGAAAGATACTGTTTATTCCAAAAAAACAGAAGCAAAAAAAATGGGAGTAGGAAGTTTATTGTGTTTAGAACTATTTGCATTTATATAGACACCCCCAAGACTGTACTGAGTGATATCAATGAGAGTATCTGAGTTAAAATAAATGTGAGTTACAGAAACAGCACCACTACTAACCACTAAAAAAGTAATAATGACATGAGAGTTTAATAACTTTGTCCATTGGGAGACAACTTGTGTATAGTATAATCCTTCCAGAAATGCCAGATCTATCTTAGTGATAATTTACTTCTGTAAGATATAAGATGATAGGTATGTCATCTATATATCCCAAAAGCTGATGCAGGAAATCAAAGGAGAATAAGTCATCCTTGATATTATCTATATTAATAAAAAAGACTTATTAGACAGGGTAAAAATAATGGGGATTTTGGAAGGGAAAGTAATCATGCAATATTGGATTTCTTGATATTAAGAAAAAGTAAAGTTGAATATAGTTGAGGACATACACTGAACTTCAAGAGGGTAAATTTTAATAAATTCAGAGCAATGGTAAGTAAGAGTCTAGTGCCAGGAGAATATAATATAAAAGCAAACTTAAGTTAGAGCCAGTTGCTGAAAAAAGGAAGATATCAAAAGAACAAATGGAAACAATTCCAACAATAGTGTTTATGAAGATGGTCTTCATATATTTTTCTGGCTTTCAGAGCAGACTATTGTTGAAGATCAGACTCAAAGAATGCACAACAGGACAGCAGATTGCAGGGGGACATTATTTCTGAACAGACAAGCCGAAGAGTAAGTCTACTAAAGTCTACTTTAGTCTCTATGAATCAAATTCCCCTGCTGAATGGGGAATGGGTGTCACTGCAACCTTTGTGCCTAATGTAGCTAACCTCATTTTATACTAGCAGTATCTTAGATAGAAAAATAAACCGACAAAAGACTACTGGTACAATTTATGCCTTCCCTAATGGAACGTAACTGTATTTACAAGACTGAAAATTCTAGCTACAGGACCCTGTTACATAGTGAGAAATTTAGCTGTATTTTACACTTCACCTACTATTGATTCTCCCTAGATGTGCTTTCTCTCCACATATAGCCAAGTGTTTATGTTCCTCCCCCTTATCTGTCCTCAGCATAGACTCACAATCAATATGCATTCCTATGACTACGTACCCAGAAACAAATTCTGTTGTATTTCTCAAGCTTTGACTGAAATTCAGGAAACAGATATACAACTTCACAGTAGTTATATCATTATTTTGTCACTTCAGTATAATACAGAAAGGGAAGGAAGCATCTCAACAGGGTATTTAATTTATTCTAGTCAGTTTCACTCTTTCCAGCTCTGTATATTTAACATGTTATCAACTTCCTAATACTTATTTTACCTTATTTGCACCACCTAATTATTGCAGCTATTTTATTCAGTAACAATTGGTCTTTCTTGGCTTCCTTTTGCTGTCATTGTGACATGGAATATGTCTGACGTGTCTAATGGCTCTAAGAGATTGTTTCCGTTCAGATAATTCAGATACTTCTTTCTTTCTTTGCAAAGATAATTTATGCTGCATCCATGCAACTATTTATTTCAGACCAACTCTGTCGACTGTGGGGAACTACTTCTAAATAAACATCTGTAGATTGCTTTAGCTTTATGAAATCACAGAAAATTTCTTTGAGATCCCAAATCTGAAATGCAACCAAGGACTGGATTCGCATGATATAAGCCCTGGTTAGCTGATGCCATTTTTTTGTGGAATAAACCATGGTAGTTATATGCACACAATACACTAAGCCTGTTCTGTCCCCGTCTGACACACACACCCAAACAGCCAGCCGAGGGTTAAATAACTTCTCCACACTCCACGCCACAGATAAGAAACTTGGCAGCAGCTCCGTATCTGCCTGCCAAGAACTTTTACTCAGAGAACACAGAAACAAAAAACAATACGCACAGTTTGAAATTCAATCCACAGCAAACTACTTCGCCAGAGATTTAGCTTTGTCCGTCACAGAGTCCAAATGGCCACCACCTCCCTTTTATAGCCTGTGGGGTGTGGTCCAGTGACTCAGCTTAATCTCTGGCACGTCTCCTTTTCTGCTGCGCATGCTTGTCGCACCTACGCTGGCGTGGATCCAGCCACAACGTATCTTCATCACTATCCGAAACACCTGGCTCCTGGCCAATCTCAGAAACACCTGGCTCCTGGTCAATCTCTTCTCCGTCGGGAGACACCTGAGGCATTGCCAGAGAGGAGGGTCCTGGAGAAGGAGGCCTGGCCATCTCCTCTCCTTCATGTTCGGAGCCTTCTTCCTCCGATAAGAGGGACTCACAAGACGGAGCACAACAAAGCCAAACCAATCAACTTCCCCCCACTACCGCTGCCAATTATTGTTTTGTGCCATTTGTGAACCAATTCATTAAAAGTTTCTAAAGAGGATCACAAAAGAAACTGAGCTTTTTTGCAGTTTTCTTTATGTCCCTTTGAGAATAATTCATTTTCTGTCAGCTTCTCTTCTTGTAAAAAAAAAAAAAGGCTCCAGGTTAGATCATTTGATGTTTACCACACTGGTCACAACAAATGACATGTTATTTGTTGCTGCACAGGTAAGTTACAATTGTTCTTCCTGAAATACCGGAAAGGCAAAATGTGTGTTGGTCAGTGGGTTCTCTTTTCAGAAAGTGACTGTAACAGTCTATGGTGAATAAGGTGTTGAGGTTTGGGTTTTTTTGACAAATTCCCTGGTTTAGAAAGTAAGGTGTCATTTTCTTGTCATTCTCACAAGAAAACTGGAGCATTTCTTCTGAAATAAATCTAACATGCTGAACCTACTATATTAATTCTATTTAACCAAGTGTTGTGTTTGTCTGCCAAGACTGACTCTTTCCCAGTCAAGAGGAAAATTAATAATAAAATAATAAATATTTACAAGGAAAGATGATTTTCTATTAATTTGCATTTGCATATAAATTTATTGTGTCCCTTTGTGCAGTGCCTCTTCAATAAACTTAGTGATTTAAATGGAAACAGTTGATTTCCCCTCTCCCTTTAGCTTCTTACAGAGAATTAACTTTGAAACCCTGTCTCCAACTCTTCTGTTTTGGGGTGGAGCAGCTGCATTTTTCAACATATAGTACACCAAATTTTCATAATGCCTCAAACAATGGTTAGATCTGGGCTTTTTGAGAGAACAATGTCAGCTGTTGTTGCCAAAAGCAAAAGACAAATGAACAAAGAATTAGAGGTGTTGCTCTAAAAGTGTTGCTCTAAAATAACAATGTTGTGAAATGTTGGGATTCATATATAAATGAGCTGAAGAAGACTAGCAGAACTAGTGGAGTTGCTTTGTGAGTTGTTGTTTTTTTGTTAATTTGTAGTGGTTCTGAGCAGCTCTTTCAAAGCTCTTGGCTGTTGCAGATTAAGGTACAGATCAGATGTAGCATGCTGTCTTATTAGAAGCAAGGCTGAGGATACTCATGAATATGAAAGCGAATATATACGTGTCTGTGGATAATGTTGCAGGATCCAATTTGGGTTGGTCTTTGGGACTAGAGGTTTAGTCTTCCAAGCTTTTGGGCTTGTGCTGGAGCCCATCCTCAGGAAACTTCTGTCTACCAGAATGTGTCTACCGGAAGTTCCCTGAGGATGGGCTCCAGCACAAGGGGGGACATGATAGCAGTGTTCCAATATCTCAGGGGCTGCCATAAAGAAGAGGGAGTCAAGCTATTTTCCAAAGCGCCTGGAGGCAGGACAAGAAGCAACGGGTGGAAACTAATCAAGGAGAGAAGCAATCTAGAACTAAGGAGAAACTTCCTGACAGTGAGAACAATTAACCAGTGGAACAACCTGCCTCCAGAAGNTATTATTATTATTATTATTATTATTATTATTATTATTATTATTATTATTATTATTATTATTATTATTATTATTATTATTATTATTATTATTATTATTATTCCAAAAGGTCGGAAGATTAAACCTCTGGTCTTGGTGACTGACCCAGATTGGATCCTGCTGATGATTCCAGTTATCTCTTGTAAGCAGAAAATGTGAAAGCCTATGAGACAAGGTTTATCCTTTCTTCTGGGCATCATATGATGCCTGAAGTGAGATTTTTTTAAAATTAATGTTATTGGATATTTCTAAATCTGGTGTCACATATTATCAACTGCACACCGCCCTCAGCTTCAACGATAGCTCTTTTTTCCTTCCTAAGTTGTTCTGGCAAGGAATGTAGATAGATGCTTATTTCCCTAACTGAATCTGTAGTTGCCCCCAAGCTATTCTGCTACAGCTTTTTCAGCATGGCAGTTCATAGATGAGCATACTTGGTGTCATTCAGCAGAAGAAATATCATTTGCAGCTGAATTATATGATGGAATTTAATTGGATCAGTTCCATATTCATTATGCTAGTCACGTGCACATTACTAAGAGAGTTATACATGTTAAACAAATCTTTTTCATTCACAAAAATAATTTCAACTGTTGATGGCACAGAAAATGGTTGGAAACACACCTGCTTTTTAGAAGTTTTCACACTATTTTCTTACCATCTGCAGATTACTGAGCTTGTTACAAAAAAAAATATGAATGTATTTAGCAAATGGTAATTCTGAAGTGAAATCAGTTTCCTTTCTCTCTGTGTCAGGATTTGTACGAGGACTTCAAAACTCAACAGATTACTTAACTAAGGAAGTGCATTAGTAAAAGTCTACCTGCCCTTTTCAACAAATTGGATTTTCAAAAAACATTTTAATTAGTGCATATCACACATCTATTATATAGGTATCAAATTCAAGGACATTTGTCATGGAGAACTGGCAATGAGGCAGATGACAGCATACGTTTCAAGAAAACATTTAGCCTGATTTTGCCCAAAAATGTTCTCTAAGTTACTTGCATAGAAATTAATTTTGCCAAGGAAAGAGAAAATAGACCAGATTTATTTATTTATTTATTTATTTATTTATTTATTTATTTATTTATTTATTTATTTATTTATTTATTTGTTTGTTTGTTTGTTTGTTTGTTTGTTTGTTTGTTTGTTCGTTCGTTCATTCATTCATTCATTCATTAATAAAAAAGTGAAATCAATCTGTTCTGGAATGGTGAGTGAGAGAGAGAGAGCTGAAATTGTGCTTTTCTAGAGCATTAACCCTATGAAATCTTTGTTTTGCCCACAATGTGTAAATAAATCTTATACAACAGGAACACAATTTCCTCTGACATCTTACTGGGGAAGCACTAGTAGCACTGCTAAAATTCCTCATTGCTTGGATATTAGGATCTAGGCATGGAAATATATTTTGTGCACAGCTACATGAAAATCTCTGACAAAATCTCTGTGCCATTAAAAGACAATATATATATAAAAAAGGAACGGAGGCTACAAACTTACACCATAATGTAAGATGGATTATGCTATTATGGTTTATACAGTTTTCTGTTCATTCTGTTGTTTTTACTTCTTATTTTTGCTGGATTCTGCTTAGAGCCATTTAGAGTGGAGTGGCATAGAAATGTCAGCAATAAAATAAATAAATGAATGCTCATTTATCCAAAGGGTTACCATTCATCTAAGAAATCTTAGGATGAGAACGTTAGCTTGGTGAGTTTGGAAATGGCACAAGCAATTTAGCCCTCGTAGATTTCACTGTAGAAATTCTGGAAAAATAACATAAAACAAACAAAAAAGCAAAACAAACAAAAAAATAAAGCAGATAATTTCTCATTTTACCTGCAGACCCAAATTGATTTCATTCTTGCTATTTGTCTGTTATCTATCTATCTATCTATCTATCTATCTATCTATCTATCTATCTATCTATCTATCTATCTATCTATCTATCTATCTATCTATCTATCTATCTATCTATCTATCTATCTATCTATCTATCTATCTATCTATCTATCTATCTATCTATCTATTTGATTTGGTGACTGCCTGACACCAGAACAAATCTGTTAAATGGAAATGAACCCAATTATATTCAATGGGGATCATTTTTTATTATGATGTAATATGGGGAAGAAATGGAGGTAGTGACAGATTTTATCTTCCTGGGCTCCAAGATCACTGCAGATGGGGACTACAACCAAGAAATTAAAAGACGCTTGCTCCTGGGGAGGAAAGCTATGGCAAATCTAGACAGCATACTAAAAAGCAAAGGAATTATCCTGCCAACAAAAGTACGTATAGTCAAGGCCATGGTTTTCCCAGTTGCAATGTATGGCTGTGAAAGTTGGACCATAAGAAAGGCTGAGCACCAAAGAATTGAGGCCTTTGGACTATGGTGCTGGAGAAGACTCCTGTGAGTCCCCTGGACTGGAAGGTGATCAAACCAGTCAGTCCTAGAGGAGATCAACCCTGACTGCTCTTTAGAAGGCCAGATCCTGAAGTTGAAACTCAAATATTTTGGCCACCTAATGAGAAGGAAGGACTCACTGGAGAAAAGCCTAATGCTGGGAAAGATCGAGGGCAATAGAAGAAGGGAACGACAGAGAATGAGATGGCTGGATGGAGTCACTGAAGCAGTAGGTGTGAGCTTAAAGGGACTCCAGAAGATGGTAGAGGACAGGAAGGCCTGGAGGAACATTGTCCGTGGGGTCGCAATAGGTCGGACACGACTTCACAACTAACAACAACTATTCAGCTTTAGAGTACTGAATTCCTTGTATGCTGGTGTTCTATATACAAACACTTGCTTAAAAGTGAACATTTTAATTATTGCCCTGTAAAAAGATCATAACCAATTTCACTCCAATAATTTTTCTATTAGTCATTCTTTTTAATCAAAGATTCCCAAGCCTGAAAATATGTTGATATTTCTTATATCATTAAAACACTTAAGACTGCATTTTCTATTGAAGATAATGTTAATGATGCAAGGGCATTTAGATATTTTAAGATTTCTCTTCAAGATTATTGATAAATTAAGATGAGGCAATTATCTAAGAAAAAGCCATAAATTCTCATTCAAAGAAAAAGTGACTTTTGTACAACCAGATATTGGATTAAGTGCTCTTGAGTACAATTTCTTCAATTAGAAAGTATCTTCATATTTATATTACAATGATATGTAGTCAATGCGCGAACAAGAAGAGCACAACCAGGCTTGCCCTAAGCTTGTATGAATAGGGATTTTGTGAAGAATTCTTTCACAAAGTAATTAATTTGAACAAAGCATCATATCCTAAAGCGTTAAAGTTCCTTGAAAATCTGCATTCTTTACAGAGCTGATGCTAGTATTTAAAATGCTGTCCCTAGCTGTCTGCATGAGTAAGAATTGTTGATATGTTTTGAAACAGCCCAAAAATATCTGAATGCACATGGCTTGTAAGACAGGGGTGTCAAACTGCCAGCCCGCGGGCTGCTTGCATCTTACAGAGGCTGCGCCAACCCCAGGTCTGGCAATGCAAAAAAAGTTGTGATACGTTGCGACATGTCATGTGACATGGCGAGTTTGACACTCGTGTAGTAAGAGAACTGGGGTACTTCAGGGAGGATGGTTTCACTTGCCCTACCATGCTTCACAAAGCATCCTCTTCAGATCTCTGCATGCAAAGGATTTTACACACTTGATGTTTGTCACTTGGGTGGGAGAGGGAATCCTTAATCCTAGGGATGCAATCTTCATTTAACCAAAAGTTGCAATGGCTTTTGATTGACATGATGACTGGAGAATTCTGGGAGTTCAAGTCCACACAACTTAAAAGGTGATGAGTTTGAGAAACGCTGGCCTGGAAGGACATTTTCAGTGTCTTACCTACAAGCTAATAATTTGGGGTTGTGTGCCTCTACAATCAGCAAATAAATCTAGCTCACAGATATTCAAGTTTGTTTGTAGGATATGAAACATTGTTCATATTTATTTATTTATTTATTTATTTCCCAATTTATATTGCCATCCATCTAGCCATGATTTTTTTTCTATATGGTTTTTCACAAATAGGGAAATCATTCTCAAAGTTTGAACATACCCCATTCTAAAAGAATAAAAATAAAAAAACAATAACATTGCCAGGACCATTGAAGTGGGTTAGGACTATACTATAAATCACCAAAGAAGCAAATTTTTGGACATGAAGTAAACTATTATTGAAACAATGAAACCGTATTGTATCTTGTTTAATTGATGTCATAGAATAATGCTCATAAAATTAATAAAGGAAATAAGAACATAAAATGCTCCAGTGAGCTTGTTAATTCTGCATGGCATGCGAAAAAGGTAGAGAAAAGAGGGGGGGAAATCCCTGCTCCCACCTTCTGTGATGATCTGATTGGAGCAATGCCTGGTGAAATGTATTTGAATATAAAAGAAGATTATTTTCAGCTTACTGGATTTCCTTGGCTGAGATATCTCAGCCTAACCGATCTCTAAGGTTTTTACGGGGACAAATGAACTATTTTCATATACTGAAATATGCTATAGAAATAATGATTAATCATTTCAGAATTTTTGGACAGGGTACAGGCTTTTCCTCTTGAGACTACAGGATTTAGATAAGACTGTGAAAATCCAAAACATATTAAACTGAGTATAACAGATACATTACTGTTTCTGACCCCAAAATGAACTCTAAGCTATACAGATGTTTTGTTTCTCAGGGTTGTAAGAAGACAATTGGTGATTTGTGTTTTAAAAGCTGCATATAAATTTTTCTTTAAGCATTTCTTTATCTGTATATGCAAAATATAATTCAGAAACACAACCAACCTTTTCCTAACATAGCAGGGCAATAATAATACCACACATAACTCCTTGCTATATTCCATTCTTTTTTTTTTTAAAGGAGTATTATGTGATGGATCAAAAGTCTTTATTTTATATCGCTGTTGGATATTTTGCACTATCTAAGAAAAGTAGTGTTGAAAGTAAGGATGATGACTTTGAGGGAGATATCTGTATTTTAAGTGTACAACAGCCAAGTTGTAGCTCAGACAGACAACTCCCTAATTCACTGAAGTATAAGAATGGGGAGGAGGTACAGCCAAAAAGACTTGCAAGATTCATGTCAGTCCCACTAAATAGATCAGATCAAGAAATCGATTCAATAAGAAAACTAAAACTATATTTATTGGGGTTGGCTATAATAGAATCTTGTATCCTGAGAATCAAATGGAAACTCCAGTTGTAACTAAGTGCCTTAGAAGTCATGACAGCATTTCTGGATATACAGTATATATTTTGGGTGATCAACTACTTCCTTCCTTCCTTCCTTCCTTCCTTCCTTCCTTCCTTCCTTCCTTCCTTCCTCCCTCCCTCCCTCCCTCCCTCCCTCCGTCCCTTACTCCCTTCCCTGTATTCTCTTTAGATCTCATCTGGGTTTACCGTACATATGAACTCAGGCTTCTTTTATTTCAGATCATTGTTATGCATGGATTTTATTTCAGATCATTGTTATGCATGAATTATTTGTAATTGCTTACTGGCTAAATAATCACGGAACAGAAAACAATAATTACTCAGTATGCAGAAAGCTATGTTATTATTAGTTGACTTAGTTAAAGGAAGCTTTATTATTGGCTGATTGATCAAATCTGCATTTGATAAAATGCAGACTGTGCTTTTTCAGAAGCAAATATGAGCATTCCATAAACCTGATTTCACAGAAAAGAACATTCAACTGCAATGAAGATGAAATTCTGCCAGGTTCCTGCTAACGAAGGAAGGAATATTGTTCAACTTCCAATGCATTGTATGCTACACGAAATATCTGCTATTTTATGCATACTTACTGTATAATCATGCATGCATATATGAGACACCTACAGTCCTGCCATATCTAGAAAAAATAAGAAGGCCCAAGCATTTCTAAAATTTGTAGCAAAACACTTAGCTATCTTTTTTTAAAAATTGCAGTTATTGCTGATATGGATAGTCTCTACCTTAATAAAGCATGAATAATTTTACTTGCATTTACTGGAGTTATAATTGTCTTGTACTTATTTATTTATTGTTAAATTTATTTTCCTCTTATCTTGCTGCAAAGAGACTTGTTGGGATAATGCCGACAGCATGCTTTAATACTTCATTTTCTCTCCCCTATATTTTGACATTAAAGTTTAATTCCCTATGCCTACACAAATGGCATTTGAACACGAGCACTAAACCTCTTACAAGAACTTACATGGCAGGTTAACAATATATGTCATTATTTATACACTATTTAGGACTATACACTGATTAGAACATGAATACCAATGATTCCTGCTTCGGAATCCTTAGATAAGCTCCTTTAGAAAGTACTTTTCACCCTTTTCTTTCTTCTCACATCCAAAAGCTTTAAAACTGTCCCTGAAAATCTGTCCCTGATCTGCTTCATTTTGCAATGTAATATATTATACAACTCTGATGCTCTTACAGTATAGTCATAATACTGTCTATGCAGTAGTAAGCTGCACTATTGAAAATAATAGAACTTGCTTTTAAGTATTATAGCCATGATATTTTTTTCAGATTTTGTTAGTAGTATTTCTTTTAAAAAATGATTTTCTACTGGTGAAAGAATACATTACATCATTTTCATTCTCACAAGCAGTTTAAATTTTGATATCTCAAATAAACTTAGGCACATATGTCCTCCTACATGTGGCCAGAAATCCTGTGTTTGTAAGATTCTTGGTCACTCTAAAAGGTGCCATTGAATATGGTATACAGTATTTTTTTTTCAGATGTATATATAAATCAGTGGACATTTAGTTTCCCATGGAATAATCATCATAATCATCATCATCATCATCATCATCATCATCATCATCATCATCATCATCATCAGTGGGATAGCACAGAGTTCCGTCTTAGGCTCAGTACTCTTCAATATCTTCATAAATGACTTAGATGAGGGAATAGAAAGGGAACTCATCAAACTGGCAGATGACACTAAGCTGGCAGGAATTTTTATGTAGGCTTTCTCCTCCAGGACTCAAACCCTTCTATCACGCATGCAGTGGCAAAATACTGTGTTGCGGCAATGTCCACAAGAAAAAAATTGGTTACAGATTTATAGCTGTCAATTTGTGCCAATTTTTTGGAGATATCTCTAATAATTTTTGGAATATTATATTTACTCACACACTTATCGACTTTCCACTCACGTAAACTAGGGAGTGACCCTAACATTTTGAGAACATGTATTTTCTTAACAGGGATGTTATTATTTACTATTAATGTCAGTACTATTTTTATTTTATTTTTTTTTCTTAATATATTGTAAAAAGTGATGTCTATTGCTGGTCTATGACTGTAATAAAGTTATTATTATTATTTAAGCTGGCAGGAATAACTAACACCCCAGAAGACAAGCTCAGGATCCAAAAAGTTCTTGACAAACATGAACAATGGGCCCTATCCAACAGCATGAAATTTAATGTGGAGAAAAGAAAGTTTTATACTTAGGCAGGAAAAACCAAAGTTATAAATACAGATTAGGTGAAACCTGCTCAAAAACAGTAACTGTCAGATGGATCTTGGAGTCCTAGTGGACAATTAGCTCCTTGGTTTACTGAGGAGCTGAGAGAGATGAAACGCCGGAAAAGACGCCTAGAGAGCAGTTGGAGGACGTCCCGGACTGAATCCGACCGAACACAGGTAAGGAGTCATATTAGATCCTACCTTGTGGCGATGAGGGTGGCGAGGTCCTATTACTACTCCACCCTCATTGCGTCATCAGATAATCGCCCAGCCTCCCTCTTCAGGGTGACCCGCTCCCTTCTCCAATGGGGGGGGGGAGGACCACCTGGCGGGGAAGGCTGAGGAGTTTGCACAGTATCTGCATGACAAAGTCACTCGGATCCGAGAGGGTTTGGACTCCGACTGGGTGGCCCCGGGGGAGGTGACAG
>NW_015387017.1:156417-201449 GCF_001527695.2 Protobothrops mucrosquamatus | reverse complement strand
AGACGTGGTTGTTCCAGCAAGCGGGACTGGCCTAGGGGATTTTATAGGGGTTTTAATTACTTTTAAATTTGACATTCTCAAATATTTCATTTTAATTAAATTTTAACTGGGTGTAATATGTTAGCTTTTTATCATTTGTCAGCCGCCCTGAGTCCGAAAGGAGAAGGGCGGGATATAAATACAATTAATAAATAAATAATAAATAAATAAATAAATCACTTAAATATGAGCCAGCAGTGTGCAGCTGCTGTCAAAAAAGCTAATACAATCCTTGGTTGTATAAAATGGAGGTATGGAATCAAAATCACATGAAGTATTAGTACCACTTTATAAAGTTTTAGTAAGGTTGTACCTGAATACTACATTCAGTTTTGGTCACCACATTACAAAAAAGATGTTGAGACTTTGGGGGAAAAAAAGTGCAAAGAAGAGCAAGTAAGATGATTAAAAGCCTGGAGACTAAAACATATGAACAGGATTTGGGTATGGCCAGTCTAGAGAAAAGAAGGAATATGGGTACATGATTGCAGTATTCCAGTATTTAAGAGGTTGCCACAAAGAAGAGGGGTCAACTTATTTTCCAAAGCACCAGAGGGCAGGACAAGAAATGATGGAAACTAATCAAGGAGAGAAGCAATCTGGAATTAAGGAGAAACATCCTAACAGTGAGAACAATTAACCAGCGAACAGCTTGCCGTCAGAAGTTGTGGGTACTTCATCACTGGAGGTTTTTAAGAAGAGACTGGACAGTCACTTATCTGAAATGGTATAGGGTCTCCTGCTTGTGCTGGGGGTTGGACTAGAAGACCTCCAAGGTCCCTTGATGCTCTATTCTGATTGATTGATTGATTGATCTATTTTGAGTGGGTACATATCTTCTTGTTTTGGATAGCTTGCTCTTTATATACTTCCTTCAATGCTAAACCATACAGATTTTAACACTGTTTTGTTTTTTAAAAAACATTTTTCTGCTAATTAGCAAAACCTGTGGGCTACTGATATATTTCAAGAACAATATCTAATTGTAGATAAAATAAAGGTTTTTTTACATGTGTTATAATATACTTGCTGGGATTCAATTTGTAAATGTAAGCAAAAAATACTTTGGCAGACATTACTCCCAAGAGGAATAGGAAAACTGGAAAAATCTAGTTTGGGGCTATGGTCTGAGTTTAAATACATTGGAAGGAGTTCATCTGGAATTCTTTTTAAATTCACTTTAAACAACAGTATGTATTATTATGGACTCATATGCCAGGGCAAATATATCATTAGGCAGAATGAGGTAAATACTCCATACAAAATATGGTGGCTTCCCTAGATTGAATTATTGGTTAGATTCTGAGTCCTCTGAGCTGTTATATTCTCTTAAGTAGAGGATCCTAAACAGTTATGCCTATAGTAGGAAAGTCCTGGTCAAGGGGTGGGGAGGAAGTACTATCTTAAATAGTAACTACCCATATGCCATTCAGTAGATGAACCGACCAACCCAGGAAGGGAAAGATACAAAAGAAGACAGGAATCCTACACCTGTTGTAGTTGCGTTAGAAAAATAATTTCAGAAGCTGTGTATTAAGACTGTCCTTTATGTCTGGTCACTGTGTAAGAAAGGGAACTCAGACAAAGAGAATTAATTCTGCAATATTTTGCAACACATACCACATATTCTTTGAAGCCTAGAATCACATTACTATAAGCCTTAGGAGCAATACCATTTATTATAGCACCTTTTCTTAATTTCTACAGTACGTTTTAGCTCCTCAGAGATATTTTGAGTGTATGTTGGGGGAGGGAGGAAGTGTTAAGGTATAGGGAATGTCCGATCAGGAACAATTTGATTATTAGTGATAAGAAAGAGGAAAGTGTGGCATGTGGCATGCCACATGGAATGGCTTGAATGTCATCTCAGAGCCTAGTAAAGAAGGCTATGTGTATGTGTCCTAATATTACTACATCCAAAAATAACTGATGAAATGAATTAAGATCCATGAAAAAAGCTATAATAATCTATTTGTTTATCTTTTAAATGCCATTAGAATTTTCTCCCACAGCTCCAACAAAGGTTTAATATATCTATCCCCTTGGGCAACATTGGCATCTGTGTTTGCTACAAATAAAATAGTGACAAATCACATTTGTAATCCAAAGCACTAATATAACGGTGGGTCTGAATAGATATTAACAGGTTTAAATAATTTAACTTTTTTTTTGAAGAAGAAGACACAATTGACTTTGGGAATCATGCAATAAGACCCCTTAATTCGGACTAGTTCCTTTATCAGGAGATAGTTCCGTTGCTGTGTTCCATGCTCACCCCCCCCCCCCNCCCCCCCCCCCCAATCACTATAATGTTAGCATTTACCTTCTCTTTTCTGTACTTGTAGAAATCTGGTCATCTAGCTATAATAATACATTTTAGTTTATCATATTTTTCTCTCATTGTCTTCAGTTTTCTTCACATCTCCTGGAATAGAAAGATAATACTTACCTTTGATTTTCCCCTTCCTTTTCTTTGCTTTCCTTCATTTAGTTTATGTACACCCCTTTCTTGTCTGCCATTAAGAAAATGGAGTGCCAGTAGAAAGACAGCAGCTTCAATTGTATGCCAAGAGGTATACTTGGCATACAATTAAAGGTGCGAGGGAAAGTTAACAGTTTTCCAGAGGCTAAAAGTCATGTGGCATAATGAACACCTGAGCAGGATAGTGGTCATTATGAGAGGGATCTCTACTTTTCTCTTAACCATCTTTATCATATTTTTCGTTGGTGGTGGTTGCTTGATCATTAGAAGCCTGGACAGGATGTCAAAGGGGCAACAGAGCCACTCCAGAGTCCTCGGAGAAAAATCTTCTTCCTATGTCATTATAAAAAACAAAGAACATTTACTGAGGCTGAACATTTCAATTTCTACCATGTAGCTTAACCACAGTTATTGGCCACTTTCAGTAATCAGAAAACACATTTAAATTAACTGGTTTTTGACTGTTTTGCCAATTTATCCCTCTTTTCCAAAATATTTATGATATACCCTGCTTCAGCTGTTTTCCTTTAAAAAGATGAGTATTAATTAATAAAGTAATATTTAACATAGAAATCTAGTTTGGCCCTTCTAAATAAACTGGACTTCAGTTGCAAGTGTTTTTTATTCTGATGTCTATTTGAATAAGGGTTAATAAGAAACTATCATTTCTAGGAATATTTTTGATCCAGGTAATAAATAATAACAAACAGTTTAATCTCTCAGTTATCAGGGTCAGTATCAGACTGTCACCGATACATGTTATGCAGTAATTTCTGTAAATTTATACAGAGTCTGAACATTATTTTGTGCACTGTTAAGGCAGCATTGTCTGTCCAATCAATCCTGCTCATTTTAAAATAACTCTTTTTTTAAGTGTACATTTCTAAATCCCTTGGGTTTGACAAAATGTCAATGCGCGATGCATCATTATTTGTACCTCCAAAGGTCATATTGTAATAATTCATATCTTAGTACCACAGGCACGGAAAGATTCCAATTCTACCCAGAGGCCAAAAATGAGATAGAATTTGTTTCTGGAAATGTTGAAAATTGCATTGTTCAGAAGTGAATGCATACCATAAGGATTAGGTTCTTTGTTTGTTTTTTTAGCCTTTTCAGTTATGTGTAAAATGTATTTGGTGATACAGTGCTGGGAGGACTTTATTGAATAATAAATAAAAAATTTGCAGACTTATTGCCACACCAGGCATAAGCTGTAATTTAAGGCTAAATACGTTCAAAAACTACTTCATCATTCATTCCACCTAATCCAGAGATATTCTTTTTGTTTAAGTTCCTGTTTCCATTGCTGAAAGATGGCGTGGTGAGCAACATACCAGCTCCAGGTTTTACAGGGACATCTAATATTAGTTATGCCTTCTCTGAGTCCACATTTATTTAACCTGCTCTTACCATAGCATTCAGAGCTACCCCTATCATTAGGTGGCACAAGGCAATTTTGTGGGAATAGTATATTTTCTTTTTAAGACTTGTAAATAGTGCTTTACAGTGTTATTATGAGTATTTACTTATTTATATACATGTATATTTTACTCCAAAAGTACTCAGTGAAAACCAATCTGGAACTTAGTTGCAGAGTCTAGCTGCCTTGTTCTGTAGAAATTACCCTCTTTTGGAAAATGGTCCAGCAGCCAAATGAATGTACTTTTCATGCTTCAATAATGTTGTTTCAGAAAAGAGGAGGAGGAGGAGAAGGAGAGGGAAGGAGGGAGGGGGGGGAGGGAGGAAGGAAGGAAGACTAGAAGTAGTATTGCTTTTCTCAGAGAAAACAGAGATGGTCTTAGAGGGAATTACAAGAAATTTATTTATTTGCTTTATATTTTACCTTTCCCTTCCGGAGCTCAAGATGGATTACATAGGATTCTTTTTTCATTTTATTCTCACAATAACAATTCTGTTAAGTATATTGAGCTGAGAGAGTGCGACAGATCTCATCCTGCTTAGCTTTTTGAGACCAATCACAGTGGGCTAAATGCTGTCATGTGCTAAGGAAGATCTAATATAAAAAGAAGAAAAAAGATGGTGATATGTTTGGGGTGTCTGTGTCTGTGCCAAAAAAGGTGCCGGAACTCCATTCTTGGCCTTCTGTGACAAAAAAAGTCCTGTAGTTATCAGTCTGAAGCAATTAGTCAATACACTAATTTATTTATTGCAGAGTATGGACCATCACTGGATTATCTGGACTCTTTTAGTCTGGGTTCAGGTCAGGACACAGCACTGAAAGAGCCTTGGTTGCACTTGTCTATGATCTTTTGAGGGCTTGGGATGGAGGTGGGGCAACCACTCTGGTCCTTCTGGATCTTTCACTAGTTTTTGACATCACTGACCTTGGTAGCCTTCTGGATCGGCTGTGTGAATTGGGAATGGGAAGCGCTGTGTTATGATGGTTCTCTACCTTCCTCTATGGCCAGTTTCAATCAGTGTTGGTGTGAGAGGAGAGATCGAGCCGTAAGCCCCTGCAATGTAGAGCTGTCAGCTGCTGCGTCTGGATTTAGCAAGGTCTTCCTTGTATTATTAATTTTTGGCTCTCAATAATAGTTTTTAATTATTATTTTTTTTTAAAAATCACAAATGATAAGTGCTAAATAAGATGAGTAATCTGTTTGATTAGTATGGTACTACTTTGGGCTTATTTGTAAGTCAGTTAACATTCCTCTATTTAGAGTTTCTGCAAAACATGGAACTATATTTTCTTCCACTGTTGAAAAACACTTGGACACCCCTGGGAGGTGAATCCTGAATTTCTAATTTACAAGGGATCTTATTCTCTTCTTTTTCTTTCTTCCTTTGATTTTGCTAGAGTAGTTCTAGTAATAAATTATTCTTCATGCTGCATAGGCCAAAAGTAATTGGGCTTTTAAAAACATTGATTTATAAATCAGTAAATGAAATGAAAGAATGATATTATGAACCCAGTATGAGTTCCTCCCATAAGGAGAATAGAGGAGTGACCTTCACTGACTAGAAGGCATACACAAACACATGTACATCTGTAAAATCTCCCCTACGAGATGAAAGAACTCACATTCTAGTTGGGAAAATTTCAAAAGAATTAAGTCACCTTTCTAAAGGAAAAAAGGTAAGCCATCTAAATGGCTCATTTCATGCCCTTTTCATTTATATCCTTTTTTATACACATATTTGAGAATTCATGTCTAAAAGGATTGGCACGGAAGTAAATTAATTCTTAATAGGCTATACAATATTTTATTCAATTCTAGCCTGGTTCTTATGCTGCTATTACTTCTTCAATCAAAATATGCTTCACCATCGTTAGTAGTTTTAATTGCTAACTGTCAGATCATTAGTTATCATTGTCTGGTATGTTCTTCATATATTTCATGTATTCTAAATGAATAAACAGGACGAAAATACAAATGTTTTTCTTTTATTTTCTGCTTTTCCCTTACTTATTTTCCTTGGCCAGTCTGTTTAGAAGTAAATCCACTAAATTCAATGGGACTTTAAAATCTATAATATACTTTTCAAGCTGTGATGGGTCCACAAGCTCTGAAATGGATTTTAAGAAAAACTTATTTATTTATTATATTTATTTGCTGCCCATTTCACTGCACAGCAACTCTGAGTGGCTTATAACATTCTTATCAATATCATTTGATTAATAACAGCAGGGCACATTTTATATATATTAAGCCATTTAAAGTTATTATGTATTTTGGTTTGACAAAATCATAAAAATGTTGGATACAGAATTTAACTGAAGGGTTTCAGATATATGTGCACAATGCAACCTAATGGACTTTATTCTGAGGTTTTGCTTTTCTCTAAATGACCTTTTAATATTCTTAACAGTACATTGCTTGTCTTGAGTCATAAATCTCAGCAGAACTATTTGTTATCTCTACCACTTAAGTTGCTTACATTTTGATACACTTGAGTGTTTTCTCTTTTGTACTGTGAAATCTAATGCAGTCAAACATGAAACCTTTCTCTTAAGCTAATGAGCAAGATGTTTTCTTGGTCTGCCTACTTCCAGGTTCAAAATCCTTGAACCTAATGTGCATAGGGATTGGTGAAATATTGGTTATGTAATAGCTCCCAAGTTATTACCTCCTTTGACAGGATAGGCATAAAAACAATTTGATTTCCCCCCCCCACAATAATGTTACCGGTATATTACACTACTGTTTCTTAGCCTTGGCAACTTTAAGATGGATTTCAATTCCCAGAATTCCCTAGTCAGCATCCTAGGGAATTCTGGGAGTTGAAGTCCACACATATTAAAGTTGCCGAGAAACACTGCATTAACTATTTTTTTCAGGTTTATCATATTAGTTCTTCCATTTAAAATTTTTGAGTTTATTGCTTTGTATCAATTATGTATAGATGTTAGATGAAGCTGCTTTTGCTTGGATGTAGTGTGTGTGTTGTGTGTGTGTATGTATGTGTGTTTATGTATGTATATATGTATATATATATATACACACACACACACACATACATTTCTTTTGAAATGGATTTAGCTGCTTAACTGTTTTTATCTAAAATTCTTGAGCTGTTAGCAATAATATTAATAGTAGCTATTCATCCATACCTGGAATAAAATCAAAATGAACATAGATAAAGATGTCATAGACTGCATAGGTATAAGGAGAATGATGGGACCGTGCATTTGAAATACATTTCTTTAAATGTCAAAGAAAACAATTCTGAATTATGGAATAACAAGCAGCTCTATTTAGCACTGTAGGTCAAAATTCACAATGCAATGTATGGGAAAATATTTATTATTACCATAATGCCATAAAGAAAAATTGGGCTTTCAAACATTGATTAGGATATACTATAGTTGTTTTTATTATTTTCAATGACTTATAATCCATATTTTCTTGACCACTGTAATACCATTATTATAGAGATGCACCAACAGAGCATGAATTCTAGTCAAAGAAGAAAGTGTTCTAAAGTTGTTCTTTTTCATAAACTTATTATTAGGACTATAAGGCTTTGATTCTGAAATGAAAATGATGTTTCAGAACACGTAGGGATACTTAAGTAGCATTTCTGAACAATAAAGCAGCTCCTTTTCCTTTGGCTCAGTTAATTTAAGAACTTGCAGATAAATACTACACAGAAGGGTAAAGAAAAGTAATAGAGGGTTTTTATGGCAGTGTGGTCAAAGCCTTTTGTGGATGTATATATTTGGATGTAGAAGAAAAACAGGACTTTGGTTGTTCTACTAAGAACACCATCCTGATTTATTTATTTATTTAGGTTTATATGGCTGCTCACTTTCCATGTCACTCAGGGTAACTAACCAAAGAATTGGAAAGAGCAAATAATGAAGAAAAAAATGAGAATACATCAAACCAAAGACAATTCATGTGCATTCAAATAATTAAAATGGCTTCACACAATAGCTGACAGAAAAAAAAAGAAAAAAAAGTCTGCTCCTCAAGCCTCTCAAAAGGCAGGAAGGGCAATGGTGTGGCAAAGGGCAGGTATGGCAACAGAGAAGAGATGCCTCCTGGATCCCACAATGACATTGCTTGAATACCCAGGTCATGTCAATTCTATCATATCTTATCAGATGCACAATCAAAGAATGTAATTCTGCAAATAGCCAGACTGTAGCTTTATAGGTGATTGCCAGCACCTTGAATTACAGTGAAAATTCAGTGCTAACCAGCGTAGGTCAGAAAACAGTTGTGTTACACAGGCTTCCTAAGGGCTGTCTATAATTACTTATGCTGCTGCATTCTGGATCAGTTGTAGCTTCTAAGTGCTCTTCAAGGGCAGCCCCATGTATAGTGCACTGCAGTAATACAGACACAAGGTTCTAGAGCATAATCATACCAGATACAATTCAAAGGCCTTCTGAAACCAGCAGGATCCATGAGTTTTGGGGGGAACCTCTAAATTGGCACTGCTTCTATCTGGGGCAGTGTGATCCTGTCCAGCTCTAAAGAAGGAAAATCTCCAGATCTAGATGACCCCCCAAAATCCATAGCTTCTTGGTCTTGTTAGGGTGGATTCTAAGTCATTCTTTCTCATTTAGACCCCACTACATTCTCAAACAGTCAGACAGAACTGTAATGCATTATTTGGTCAGACTAGAGCTGGGCTATATAATTTGGGCATTATCTGCATACTGCTAATACTTATCCCCATGCTGATGGGTAAGGTCAACAGGCTTTATGTAAATTTTAAAAGGAAATGGGGAGAGAGGCACTCCATGGCCCACATACGGATCTTTTCTTCTGAAAACCAACAGGAATTGACCATAAAGGAATTAGAAGAACCATCGCAACACTATGTCTTTTTGTAATGGCATGTGAGAATAACCTTCGGAGACAGGGCAAAGAAACCAGCCAAAGGAAACGTCAGATAAAAGCAGCTAAGCCTGCAACAGGAATGAGGGCAGGGGAAGAGATTCAGAAGAGACCTTTCCTACTTTCTTGGGTTGTAAAGAAATGGGGGAAAATGTACATGATTCTCTTAATATAGCTTTGCCACGAAGTAAAATTAGCTCATCTAATTATCCTTCTCTGATTTACCTCATAAGGCTGACACTCCCATTCTCAAGCTCCTGAGTCAGTCCTGAAGGATATCATGGTCAATGATATCAAAACTCACAAAAAGGTAAAGGAGAGCCAGGATGGATGCACAGCCCCATCCTTGTTCCACTATAAATCATTAAGGAATGATCAATGTCATCTCAGTATGTTCTGAGGGATCCACATAATCTACTTCCTCTGAAACAGAAGCCCAACCACTTTTTCAACAATCTTCCTCATAAAGAAAGGGTTGGAAACACATCAAAATTATCCAGCAACAACCTCTTGAGGAGGGCAGAACTATTCCTTCACTCAGGAATGAATTCATCATCACTTGATCCTAACCACATGTCATTCCCTAGGCAGATTTAACCAATCAGGTGGTATATTGATATAATACATAAATGACTGCACTCATAGTATCTGAGGACTCTGTCCAGACCCAATAGGCTCAAATTTTTCCTAGTTAACTAAGTTAGACCGTGTTTCAGTCAATTCAGCAGGAGTCCAGCTAAAAGTAGATTTTGTTTTTTTGAACTCACCTATGCATGCTGTTGGTGTTATATATGTGCCAGCACACACACTGAAATGCTCTTTTTCCTGATTTTATTGTATATGGGAATACAGAGATAGCCTGAGCCATCAAAAACTTGGAGGAGGGTGGGTGTGTGTTCTCCTCTTGGAAATCTGCCCATCTGAGTTTTGAGTTTGGCATCAGTTGGATCCTCCTATCTATCTATCTATCTATCTATCTATCTATCTATCTATCTATCTATCTATCTATCTATCTATCTATCTATCTATCTATCTATCTATCTATCTATCTATCTATCTATTTCTTTTGTGATGCCAATTAGTCCTTTTGTTAAACATCCTTATTAGCATATGCTGTGGATAAATTGAAAATTGGCCTCAGCACTCTTTGGAAAAATGATGGCTTAATGAACAATATTTTTTATTGTTAAGAATTTTGACTTATAAATTATATTTTCATTGTTCACCAAATCAGGCTTTTTAAATGTTATCCAGATTTTTAATGTCAAGAGTATTAAGTGGTGGTGGAGAGGTATCTTCAGTTTTTCTCTTTAAGCTTTAAAATATCCAGCTGTTATAGAAACAAGGGACTTTTCATGCGGTAATCACTTTAGCAGACATCGATGGGGGGGGTGTTCATTAATTTTTCTGAATGTTTATTTTTGAAACTGTGAGAAAAGAGCTATTTAATATATTTCTTATCTACTTTTCTGCATGACCTAAGGGAAAAAGATCTCACTGTATCTGTGGAAGAACTTAATATATTGCCAAAGTTATCGTTGCTACAAAAAAGAAATGCACACATTTATCTAAGAAAGACAGTAGTAGACTGAAGGGCAAAAAATATACTTGAAAATTCTGCTTTAAAAAATGGTCCAGCTGAAGTCAGCTTCTTTTGGCTGAAATCCAATTCTGGCAACAAAAGAATTCAACTTAATTTCATCTCAGTCACTCCAAGGCCATGCTAACTATTTATGAGCATTTTGGCTGCCTATCCATAGCTCAATTATAATTTTAGTTTTTCTACATAATGTATATCTTTTAATTTTAACTGAACTTATTACTGTGTCCTTGTGATTATTTATTTTATCTGATTTGTGACTGTTGCTTAATAGTAGTGGAATTGATCCATTTTTTCCAATCATTTGAAAGGCTGAAAAAGAATAATAGATACTACTTTCAGATTGATCAGGTAAGACTGGAGATATATGAAAGTCCACGATACAAGTTTACATAATTTTATTGTATTGTATTTTACATTTTATTCATTTCTAATGTACAGTTAGCATCAGGGTGAAATTCTAATATTAGTAATGTGTTTTTAAATATAGTCTACAAAATCAGATTGAAGATGCAATAAACAATTATTTTTAATTCAACTCACAATCTTTCACAATTAATTACAATCTATGGATATTTTTGATGTTGGATGTTTTTGGCTTATTTAATAGTCACATTGTAAATGCATTTTGTTGAGGAATATTAAGCTTCCAGCATCTCTTCAAGATGTGCAGCTCTGATTTGTTATCATCCTCTTTAAAAAATCCAGTATAAACTAACCTTCTGCATCAACCTCAGTCCTATTATGTTCATTCACAGTCCATCAACTTGGGTTAATGGATCATTCTGTTTAATTATTCTAATGAATTTCTTTATTGCTGATTACTAAATAACTGTACTTCAGTAAGAATTCAGCTATAATTTGTCTCTATTAAGTTTGACATTACAGACATTCTTAAAATCAGAAATACAGTGAAGATAGTAAATAGGTAATTATCATTTTCTCAGCAAAGGTGTTACCCAAATTAGGAAGAACTGATTCCAATGATAATTAGCCAACCATTTCCACCTTCTCTCCTCCCCTGTCCCCAAGCACAGAAGACTGCAAGCTAATTGAAGACTGCAAGATACCCAGAAGACTTCAAGATGCATGATAATTAGTCATCCATCTGCAAGAAGCAGAGAAGAAGGAGGTAAAGTGGCACACGGGCTCAGTGCCAGGACCCAACGTGACAGCTTTCAGGAAAAAGCCTAGGAAATGCTTAGAAATTTTAACAAGTTTGCAGGAACCAGACTGAACTGCTTTGCGCCCCTTTTTAATTAAAAAAAAATCTTTTTAAAAATTAAAATCAGATAGGTCCAGTAGCTTGATAAGATTCATAAGAAATAGTTATGATAGTGTCATAGCTATGATTGGTTCATAATTCTTTTCCTTTCGTGTTAATGGAGACCCATGCAAATAATTAAACTGGGACTTTGCTCATGAATGAAAGTTGCCTGAGAACCACTTTTGAAGACTGCAAAATAAGGGAAGCCACCTATCCCCCCCCCAACCTCCCCCCAACAGTTTGGGATGACCTTAGCGCAGCTGTTGTAAGTTTAATTCAGGACCAAACTCAAGGGAAGTACCTGCAACACCTAATTGCTGATATTTAATAAATATTAACTTGTATCTTATATTGATTAAATGGCAGATCAAGGTAGTTGATATATTTTCAATTTCCTTTACTATCAAAACTAAGGTTTTCTATTATTATTATTATTATTATTATTATTATTATTATTATTATTATTATTATTATTACTTAAGAAACATTTGAAGGCTTAATATACTCTTTATACATTTAAGGTTGTAAGGTACGAGAGAAATTTGTTCAGTCTACAAAATTATGTGACTTTATTCAGCTTATACTTCTCCAACATATCAACCAGTATTACACTAAATACAGGTAATCATAGGAAGGAAAGAAAATTAAACGTCCATCATATAGATAGTCCTTGACTTAGCATTGTTTAATGATGATTCAAAGATATGATGGCCTTGGAAAAAGTGAGTACTTGGGAAAAGCCTGTACTTGCCCTTATGACCATCACACCACCCCTATAGTTACATTATTATTATTATTATTATTATTATTATTATTATTATTATTATTATTATTATTATTATTATTATTATTAATAATAATAATAATAATAATAATAATAATAATAATAATAATAATAATAATAATAATAATAAAGTTGGAAAGGACCTTGAAGGTCATCAAGTCCAACCCCCTGCTCAGGTAGGAACCCTACACCATTTCAGACAAATGGCTGTCCAGTCTCTTCTTAAAAACTTCCAGTGTTGGAGCATTCACCGCTTCTGGAGGCAGGTTGTTCCATTGGTTAATTGTTCTAACTGTCAGGAAGTTTCTCCTTAGTTCTAAGTTGCTTCTCTCCTTGATCAGTTTCCATCCATTGCTTCTCGTCCTGCCTTCAGGTGCCTTGGAGAATAGCTTGACTCCCTCTTCTTTGTGGCAGCCCCTGAGATATTGGAACACTGCTATCATGTTCCCCCTCGTCCTTCTCTTCGTTAAACTAGACATACCCAATTCCAGCAACCGTTCCTTATATGTTTTAGCCTCCAGTCCCCTAATCATCTTTGTTGCTCTTCTCTGTACTCTTTCTAGAGTTTCAGCATCTTTTTTACATCGTGGTGACCAAAACTGGATGCAGTATTCCAAGTGTGGCCTTACTAAGGCATTGTAAAATGGCATTAATACTTCACATGATCTTGATTCTATCCCTCTGTTAATGCAGCCCAGCACCACGTTGGCTTTTTTGGCAGGTGCAGCACACTGCTGGCTCATATTTAAGTGATTGTCCACTAGGATTCTGAGATCCCTCTCACAGTTACTACTATTGAGCAAGGTACCCCCTGTACTATACCTATACATTTGATTTTTCTTGCTTAAATGTAGAACCTTACTTTTTTCACCACTGAATTTCATTTTGTTAGATAGCGCCCAGTGTTCAAGTCTGTCCAGGTCCTCCTGTATCTTAAGCCTGTCTTCTGGAGTGTTGGCTATTCCTGCCAGCTTGGTGTCATCCACAAATTTGATGAGTTCCCCCATCTATCCCCTCGTCCAAATCATTGATGAAGATGTTGAAGATGTTGTTTACAGTGTTTTGCAGACATGGAATTATGATTTGTGGGGTTTTTTTTGCTGGCAAATATGGCAAAAAACTTGAGGAAGCTGGAGTCACGTAATGACAATATGATTCACCATAAAATAATGACTGCCATAAAAATTGTTGTAAAATCAGGTCGGATTCAACTTACAATAGCAATGACTTACAACAGAAATTCTAGTCCAAGCTGTGATTGTAAGTGTACCTGTAACATCACAATGCAAACGCTGCCCTTATGTACTTGCAACGTCATGTTGGTGCCATTGTGGTTAAGAATGATTGCCAATGAGCTTAACCATGCATAAAACAGTCTGCTTCTCATTCCTAATTTTAAAGAGTGTATTTCCTAGCTACTAAGCATCCAGTAGCTCTTCCAAATGTCCCAAACACTATCTCAATCAAGTCTACACTATTAGAATTAATGTGCTACAGATCTTCTTTCTCATCATTCAGCCATTGCTATTATAGCTCACTGTTAGAATCAGTCAAGCTTGTAGATGTCATTCTAGGATTTCCTTCTGTTAAGATATCTGTGAACTCTTGATAAGATAAGATTCACATATTATAAACATAACAAAAGCAAATAAAAATATAAAATAGAATTAATAGAATGTACATAAAAAAGAGATGATTCTAGAGCATTTCTAAATTCCTATAAGGGAGAGTGGGAATATAGAATGCCATTGGAACTGGTGGGCTCTACTGTTGACTTGGAATTTGTTATATACAGTATGTACTTACATACATACATACGTCTTAAAAACAATGCTAAAAACCAACAGTTGATTCCTGGGAGTGTTCATAATAAAAACATATAACCATAAATGAGCACCAGGAAAACAAAACCCTTTAAAATTTTTTAAAAGGTTTTAATAAATAAATAATGACCCAAGAATAGGAAACAGGCAGGAAACAGAAATGGGTGTGGAACGATCGTGTGAAGTAGGCATGGTCCAGGTAGATCAACTCATTGAAATGAGAATGGAACTAGAGCGCCGGTGGAACATCGCGACAGCACCTATGGACCGGGTGCAAAGGCGGCCGCAATATAAGGAGTGCCCTCCCATTGACCGACACGGACCCCTGAAGATGCCGGCAGAAAAGCCGGCGAAAGCTTGGGTCATTATTTATTTATTAAAACCTTTTTAAAAATTTTAAAGGGTTTTGTTTTCCTGGTGCTCATTTATGGTTATATGTTTTTATTATACATACATACGTACGTACTTGTGTGTGTATGTGTTTGGGTATATGCATATATAAATTGTAATCAGTCTCTTATTATTTAAATAATTTGTTTATTAATTTGTTTTATATATTTAGACCCATTAGGTTATTATTCTTTATTGAGATTTCAAATGATTATTAGTTTATCAAAATATAAAATACAGAAATACAAAGGGGAAAAAAGAAAATAATGGAAAAATAAGGGAGAGAAGGGAAGGGCTATTACTCTTTCTCAAATAAAATGTTTTGAAGACATATTAGGGACACATGACTTTCAACTTCCATTTTGTGTATGTGTGTTCTGTACTTGCTGTAAATTCACAAGTTACAAACATTTGCAGATGACACTAACTTCAGAAAGAATTAATGTCTTGGAATAACTTGAAAGTTTTCCGTATCAACATGTAACTCTGGGGAAAAATGAATTTCAGTTGGCAAAAATCTACTTAAGTTGAAAAAACAGTTAACAGGAAGCAGTTCAATGAGTCTCTCAAAGCACCCATCCATTTGACAATTAAGAGTGATAGTGTTTATACATTCACAAGAGATTTTTCTTCAGAGGTGAATGAAGATAAACTAAAGCTTGACAACTTTCTTTGCATCACTGGTGAACAGCAGATGCCATTGATTGACAGTGGATACATTTGCACTACCAATGGGCTAAATTTTAAGCATGTCCTTCAAGGAACTCAAATGTGAGAAACCAAAAATTATGGCATAATATGTAATGAGAGATAGTAGCCTTTGTGAGAGTATTTTGGTATGCATTATTCATAAGATGCTTTAGGGATCTTTATTTTGGTTATTGACCAATAAAAATACAATCAATATAATGAACATCAGAAAACTATTCCCTAACAACAAGAACTATCAGCGACCATTTGTGGGTGAAACTTTCACACAATGTAGCAACATTTTCCTACTTTAGAGAAATAAAGTTACCGTATCTTGATTATTTAGTGCAGTGGTTCTTAACGTGGGCGATATTGCCCCCCAGGGGGCAATTTTGTTTTTCAGGGGGGGCGATGGAACTAAAAGGGGCAACACGGGGGCGAAGGAACTAAAAGGGGGCGATATGGGGCGATGGAGTGAGAAGTTTTGGGGACACTTTTGAGACTTTTTCGTACAGTGAATGGTTGTATATCTGTCATACAAAAACATCAGATCGCTCGCTATTAGTGGACTGAATTGTGTTTTCAAATATTCCTCCAACTAGCTTCAGTACAGAACGTCGTACATATGTGAATATGCATCGCTTATCTTCATGCGCTTTGCGCAGCAGCCTCTACCCATACAGTGGCACGCCATTAGCCAGAGTATGGGAGATATGGGAAAAAGACTGGAAATAAATTATTTGCATCGATATGTCCTGATGACAATTTTAAAGAAAACAAAAAAAAGTGTTTGCATAAATTGAAGAATTATTTCCTATGTTGTGATTGAGAGGTTATGTTGGGGGAGGGGGGCGATGACAACTTCCTCATTGGCTCAAGGGGGCGATTTGTTCAAAAAGGTTAAGAACCACTGATTTAGTGGATAGTGCAGATAAAAGCTATCAGAGTTTCCTGGATATGGAAATAAAAGAGGTAAAATCAACTGGTGGTGAATGTCCCTGTAGAACTGGCAATACAGAGGAATATGGACTGTGGTTTCTATGGCACATATATCACAGGGGAGCTTTAGGGGTCTGATTTAAACTAGGAAATTTAAATTAATCAAATAGTTTGAGAAACTGTTTTCTTACAACAAAGGTTACATTCATATTCCCATTTATCCATGGAATGGCACTCATAAAAACCTCTCTCCCTTTTGTATGACCCTGTAATCCCTTAATTTGGAGTAGAGTCATGGTGACTGGATGGAGATGAGCATTTACTGGCCTTCCTGATGCCATGCAAGTTTGCAGCAGATATTTTTTCTGTGTGCCCCAGGAGACAAACAGCTGCCACTACCTAGGATTGAACTTTCCGCTGCTGCTACCTAAGATTGAACTCTCAACCTTCCGAGTAAGAAGCATTTTTTCCATTAAACCACCATGCTGCTCAAAGAAATGGCACTCATATATTTCTTAAAATATTTAAGATTACTGTATAATATTCACTAGCTATTCTAGTCACGCATGTCTAAAATGCTTTTATAAAAGTTTTATATTTCAAAACTCAAACATACAATATGTTCTAGTTTGTTCGAATCAGACCTGGCTTTTACACTGAAACTGGTTCTCATTAGAAAAGTTTAGTCTTAGTTTCTTTATTTGTTCTATGGACAAGACTGGCATGTTGAAACATCCATTATTTAAACAAATCCTGGTATAATCAAATTATATGTAATTTCAGCCAGTGATTTTTATCTATGAAAATCTCTAAAAAATTATGTCACAAAAATTTCTCTGTCTTTCCCACCAATAGTACAGGATTTCCTTGGAGATGCTTTTAATGGGTACTGGCTCAAATTACAAGAGACAAAAAAGATTTGGGTGTTTGTTAGAATGATAATGAATATAAATATTTATTTTGCACATAGCCCATTCATTTTGGTTAGTTTTATGAAAGTGCAAACTTTCAAAATGTAAATTTTGCTTATAGTGAGCTTGTTTTAAATTCATGAAAACAAAATTGTCAAACAATTACTTCCATGATGAAATTTAGAGAACTGACATCCTATAGTATTACTAGTATTCATTTGGAACAAACTGCTATTCTATCTGAGATGTCCATAGAAAGTGATTCATTTTCTCCTTATTCCATTGTTTATTTTTCTCAGCTCCATTGTGTTTAACCACAAATATTTTATTGTTCCTAAAGCACTCCTATTTATCTAGGTGAGCAGGTCAGGGTTTCAAGAACCACTAGATTTTACTGACAGCAAAATCTGTATTTTGATGATTATATTACTAATCCAGCTAGAAAAAAAAGTGTGGAGGTGACTATAGCTTACTTGTGAATATAATTTGTGAATAGGTGGACAATAAAACATTCTATCTGGTATTTTTTTTTCCTTTTCCTTTTAAATTTTAATCTGACACATATAATTTTACTCTTTGGAGATTTTATACACACACACACACAAACACACACAGAATTCTTATGATGACATTTGAGGTACGATTTCTAACTGAAAGCAATGAAAATAGCATTCAGAATTGAAATAATGCAATGAGAGGCAAATTATTTTTACGGAACATTCCCTTAAAGTGACTCTTTCAGAGATCCACCTTGCTGCTGTTTCAAATGGCTACAACCACCTCACTCTATGTTAAGGGTGTCAAACTCGCAAGGTCACGTGTTGTGTCACGATGTATCATGACTTTTTTTCCATTGCCGGCAATGGGGTGGGCACGGTTTCGCCATGATGCATCCAGCCCGTGGGCCAGCAGTTTGACACTCCTGCTCTATGTAAACCCTGGTGTGCAGACTGTTCTTGTCATGATCCTAAAGGATTGTTTCAAAAGGCTTTGTAATTAGATTAAAAATTGTATGCAGGTTGGGTTAGGGCCCAATGCACTAATGCAGGGGTGTCAAACTGCCGGCCCACGGGCCAGTTTCATCATACCGGAGCCACACCCACCCCATTGCAGGCAATGGCGAAAAAGCTCTGATACGTCACGTGACATCACGTGATGTCACGAGTTTTACACGGCTGCACTAATGAATCAAAGACAAATACAAATTATGTTAATGTATGTATGTATGTATGTATGTATGTATGTATGTATGTATGTATGTATGTATGTATGTATATATATATATATATATATATATATATATATATATATATATATATATATATATATATAATTGGATCTTCTTGGCTTTCTTACAGAACAAGATTTTGCAGGTTGCACTCATAAGTGACTTTCATTAAAAATTAGATTGAAAATTCACCAAAACAGAGACAAAAATGGAATGACAGCTGAAAAGAAAGATAGTCGGCCTAGCAGATCAAGCATAAGAACCGTTCACAAAAGAATCCCACCTGTTGTAGCTCAAAGCCTGGAAAAGAGCCAAGTCTTTGAAGCCTATTTAAAAGACAATACAGTATGGTCCATTCAAATCTTTAGAAGACAGGGAATGCTGTCTCAGAAAAAGCATACTGACTCTGTATGATCTTGGAATTGCATGCAACCTGTAGGCTAGAGATTAAGCCAAACATAAACAAAATGCAGACTGATAAAAAAAAACTGTCACTGTTCCCAAGGAAGTTGAATGTTTGAAACAGAGATGTGAGTTTGAAGCTTATCTTGAGTCAATACCATTTAGACTCCACTTTGTAGAGTCAAAGGAAGCATGTTCATGGGAGAATTCATAGTGGATGATAAAAAAGACAAGATAGTTTTGGTTGCACAGTTGTGGACACTCTCTTGGCTTTTTGATATTTTCCAATGGATGTCCTGACATATTTTGCCCATTAAAAATGTACAGATCAGCCTAATCTTGGTCTTGGTATGAAAGCTTTTGTTTATTAGTGCAATCATTTGTTTTTAGATATTTTTTTTTTAAAAAAAATGAATGGACAATCTCTTCAGTCACTTATATTGTCACTTTTATATATGAGTTGCATCTTTCCCAGATTTGTATTTTTGACTGAGAATACTTTTTTAAGCATAATTTTTAAGCAATAATCTTTTGCTAGAAGATTACTGTTACTGCTGCTTTCCTGAGCCATAATGAAATCGGCTTAGCGCATTGTACTATTTTGTTCCTACTGAATTCTCTACTGGATGTCATTTACATTCCTAATCGTCTACTCATGAAACAAGGTTAGGAGCAAAATGGGATGAATATATTGTCGTAAGTCAAGGGTTATATGGCTTTATAATTAGCAACTAATTTTCAAATCCTCATTTCAAAATAATTGAATGCTAAAGGCTACTTTAGATGACAGGGGCAACCTCACACAACTATTTTGATTGCTTTGAACAGTTTTTGTCTTTCCCTCCCCCTGACAGACAGTTTATGTAGAGATAAATGAAGAGTGTCAGCATTGATTTTGACTGAGAAAAATGCAGAACAGAACCTGACTTTGGACATAACATGAGTTCATAGGGAGCCAAGGCCTTCAGGGGCTTGGTATAATTGAACATCAAATTCCAGCAACATATTGTTTGGCATTTGCCACTTACAGTCTGTGTCAGAATGAACAAGTTTCATCAATCATTGAAGGACAAATGACCCATCAGTATGTCATGGGATTGAAAGTTAGAGCTTACTGAATGTGATGGGCACCAAGCATAGTCATTACATCTTTCAAATATGAAGACTAATTCTTCAAGAATTAAATGTATTGCTACTGTTATTAATATTTGCAATCAATCTCAGCACTTATTTGTAACTTAAGCAACTTATTTAAGTAGAGGCCACCTATAAGATCTTGTTGTTATATAAAATATAAGAGGAAAAGAAATGTTCCCCTTGGCACACAAGAATTACAAGGACACACTTTCTCTCTCTCCAGCAGAGGTGAATGGATCTGATTTAGCAGATGTTTAGTTAAGGATAACAGTTATAATGAACATGAACTTCATTGCTTCTTTTCAGTTGGTATAACTTTAAAAATCTTACTGCCCAGATCATCATTAACTTTATTGCAAGTGCAATAGAGAATAATGGAGCCTTTTTTGACCCAGCATTTTTTTTCTGATACTCTAAAATTTCTTCTATAAATAAATGCTACTGTGGTTATTTATTTGAACTAGAAATTACAGTAAAAATCTCTATATGATTTAGCAACCTGTATCTCGGTTTTCTATAAACAGTTATATTAATATTAATATTAATAGTGTACTGTGAAATGAAACATGTCACATGCTACAATAATGAATGTCATAACAGACTCACAGTATCATGTATTTTCATATGTTACAATGGGATGAATGTAACACTATCTNTGAACTAGAAATTACAGTAAAAATCTCTATATGATTTAGCAACCTGTATCTCGGTTTTCTATAAACAGTTATATTAATATTAATATTAATAGTGTACTGTGAAATGAAACATGTCACATGCTACAATAATGAATGTCATAACAGACTCACAGTATCATGTATTTTCATATGTTACAATGGGATGAATGTAACACTATCTACAGAAGACTGTTTCAGTATCATCTCACGGCAAAAATATATGTTCCTCCTCAGCAATTTTATATCTGCTAGGCAGGAAACATGTATTTAGGGAAGGGCAATGACTATTCCAACATTAAAAAGACATATTGAATTCTTTCCAGCAAAATAGAAGGAAGTGTCACCATTTTAATTTAATGTAAGCTAAAATGACAAACATTTCAATTAACTATAGGATGTTAATACGAGAAAATGGAATGAGATTTGACAAGTTATCCTTGTAGTAAAATTAACATTTCCCCAAATCTGACTTGCTGGAAGAGTCAAATATACTAGTAAAAATAATCCATTGTTAATTTTCATGTTCCTACCTTTATCTTGGAATCATCCTGCCCTGAATAAGGATTAAGGAAATCTTTATTGCTTTTCTAAAAATGATTGACCAACTCCTTAACTGAAATGGCTAAGAAATTATTTTTCTTTTCACCATATTCTCATGACATTCCAAAGACATATTTCCTAAATTTGGGATCATAGAATTATTGAGTTTCAAGAGACCATGGAGTCCAACTCTCTGCTTAGTGCAGAAATCCACATTGAAGCAACACAGATAATCTGTATTTGAACTCATCCAAGGAAGAGGTCCACCACTTCCTTGCATAATTGTCTTCACTGTTCTTCTTATTAGCAAATTTTCTAACATTCATTTGGAATCTCCTCCTTGTAACTTAAGTCCATTATTTTGTATTGTTTACTCTGGATTGATAGAGTGATACTGTATTTACTCTGGATTGATACAGTGATATTCTATATTGGAAAGAGTCATCTTACTTTAGTGTGTTCATAATGTTAAATTTTCACAACTACCTTCAAAGGAATTTAGTTGCCCAAATCCTTCTTAAAGTATTATGTCCAAAACTAAATATACCAAATCACTGAGCTCTGATTCTTTCATGTTTTGTCTTTGAGGTAAAAAAAACAAAACAAAAAACTTCTAAAGCCCAAGAATTGCCCTGGAAGAATCTAATTTTCTCTATGTTAATCAGAAGCTATTTTTACATGAATTCTGCTCAGTCTTTCATAGATGAAAGCTTTTGTTCCCAATACTAAACAGGTTACTTTGCTGTTAATTTTTATTTTCATAGCCAGTTTTTCTGCATGCACCGTAAAGGACTGCCTACACATTTTGAAACATTTTCAAACCCAAGGCAGGAGAGGAAAAAGGGTTTCGTCTCTGAAAAAAAAACCCCTTACTTGGTCTTTCCTGCAGTTCTCAAAAGCAATATAATAAGCTGTCATAAACCTCCCTCCCTCCCTTCCTTCCTTCTGGTTTTTAAGAGTTCCTTTTTGCCCAGGCCATACTTCTTTTGCTTTAGACTTTCCTCAGCATTTGACCAACTGATCAAGAATATGAAAAAGTACTACTATGTAAAGCTACTACTAGTAGCTTTAGGGGAAAAAAATGGAAAAGTTTAGCATGCAATAAGCTATATTTTATAAAATTCTGGAAACTACTAGAAGGATTAAAACATAGCTTTAAATTCATTATTTTTGAACCTCTACATTTGCTTTCTACATTTTCTATACAAAACCCATGTGCCAATTTTTTGTAACAAGCACTTCTCTTATTGGAAGTAAGGGAGCATTCTAAACCTACCTGGTCCACTTGACTCTAAATCAATGCCAAACATTTGTATCATTTTGTTCAACCAATGCTTTTACCTAGCACTTACAGATAAAAAATAAATTAAAAATAATTGATTTTTATAGTTTCTATTTTTCTATCTCCTTGCTCTTCCAAAAGGGTATAATTTCATATTGACTGGATCTTCCTTTCTGAAAGATATATGTATGTAAATTTATTATGTTTGCCTTTCTATTTCTCCCTCTTGGATGTCCTTATAAATGATAGGACAGTCCATCAGAAATAGTAGGAACTCTCTAAGGAAGGCCTTAGAAATAATAGAACCTGACAATAATAATCCTTTCTTTTGTAGACCTTCTTCATTATTGTCACATCTTGTTTCTTTTAAAAACAATTGGTCATGCTTTATGGCCTAAAATTAGAATGGATAGATCAGAAGAGACTTGTTTCCATACACAGAATGGAATGCCCCTGTGTGTTTATAGTCCAGTATAAGAGGTGAATTTTGACAAGACAAATGTTTTTAATAAAATTAACTTGCATATATTTTCTAACTCTTAAGGGATTATATTCCTTATTAAAACATATTTTGAGAAATAATTGTATTATCTTAGTCTTTTTCCAAAACAAAAGATTGTATTGTTATAATAGAAAGGAATATTGGAATCAAAAGTCCCTATAAACATACCTAATACACAATCTGGGCAAATTTAGAAGAAAAGTGGAAGCACAAACTGATCTGAACCACAAGATAACATAAAGAATGTGTTAAATTTGATTGGTTGCCTTTGCTTTACTATATTACATATATGCTATGTATTTTCTTTTTTCTTTGTCTTCCCTTTGGAGCACTATATTCTTTTTAGTAGAGAAAATAAAGGAGTTCTAGTCGTGCCATAAGCACAAAGCCAGTGAGAGAGCTTGGGCTGGTCAATCACTCTCGGCCCTAGGAAACAGACAACGGCAATCCACTTCTGAAAAGCTTTAACAAGAAAACTAGTCAAGGTAGTCACCAGGAGTCAACACTGATTTTCTTACTACTTGAGTTGCTAAAAAAATAAATGACAAGTAATTATTCAAGTCGGTTATTCAATGTCAGGTTATTTCTAAACTAGTGCAGTTTGTGTGTGTGAACAGATATAAAACACACAATCGGTGCAATAAAATGTGCATTGATTTAGTGTCAATGGTGCATTTGATTCTGGAATTATATGTAGAACATAGCTAAGCTATCATGTTAGGGGAGATAATAATGCAAGCCTGGCAGAACAAAATAGTAGCTAACTTGAGATGTGTTTGAATATTAGTAGTAATGGATAACTGGTAAATATCCTTAGTGTAATAATCAGGCATACAGTAATGTTGATTTTTTTTCAGTGATTTTCTGAAGCCTCATTTGAAATATCTTTACCTGGCTGAAAATGTTGGTTTGTAATTGATAGGGTCATGTTGTTTTGTAGAACATTAGCTCCTCTATAAGCTATGTTAGTAACTCACTTCTTGGATGAGAACACTATAAAATACCAGTCTGGTAGAATAAAAGAGTTCAAGTCTTTGGCACTGCTTTTATTTAACTATAGCAATATTGAAATCTGAATTCAAATTTGAAATCTCCATAGCCTTTAATTGTGGGGGTGCAAAATCAGGTCTGGTGGAATAAACTGCTACAAACCCAATATACAAATTTGGCATGCTTCTCAGCTGGAAAAAAAATGTTAGATTCTGTCAGTCTAGCTATTATACCATTTTGTCAGTTTGAGAGTTACAAGAAACATGTTCAATTTTCTATGAATCTAAACTATGTTGGAAACCAATGTTATATTTATTATAGAAATGACTGCACTGGGAGCCGAACAACACTAAAAGCAGACTGAGTTACGTTTTGTGATCATTCTCTTTTAAGAAAAATGATATTTACTGGTTCTTAGAATTGCACACTCAACACTTGTGTGCTCAAGCTGAATAAATCAAACAAATAATGAATACTGGGAAAAATATCTCTTGGAAAAAATACTAGCTGAATGAATGGATGGATGATAGATATTATTGTTATCTTATGGCACTTATTTCTCAATAATTAACATTTTTCTTTCAGTATTTCAGATATGGATTTTTTTTGTCATATTTAGGAAATATCTGAACTGAACTGAGTCTCTTATGAATCTGTCTTAAAAGTTAATTTGAAAATGTGCAGCTGCATAGACACAGTGCCTGCAAATACTGATACATTTTCTTCTGAGCACTCGTGTCAGAGGAAAGGAAGAAAGGAAGAAGAAGGGTTTTAGAGTTGAGTCTGGAAAAGGGATTAAGTCACTTGCAGCAGAACACCGTCAAGAAAGCAGCAAGAACAAGTTTAAACTCAAGAATTAGGAGTAAAATACAGAATCTTGAAACTGCAGTAGGAATCTTCAATCCTCTTTTATTAATAAGTTCTTTAGCTTAGAACAGCGGTTCTCAACCTATGGGTCGCGATCCCATTTGGGGTCGATCGACCATTTCATGGGGGTCGCCAAGCAAGGCTTTCCGCCATTTTTTTCCCCTTTTCCGGCGGGTGCCTTACCTCCCTTGAGCTGGGCCAGCTGGTGGTCAGCCTGCTCCATCTCTGCCGCTTGCCAGCTACGCCTCAGTCGGCGCAGGGGGCGGAACCACGCATGTGCGGTGCTCCCGGGCAGGGAAAGTCCTCAACTTACAACCGGTTGGGTAGTCCTCGACTTACGACCGGTTTAGTCCTTGACTTACGACCGGTTGGGGGTCGCGGCATTAAAAAGGTTGAGAACCACTGGCTTAGAATCACTTTTAAAGTTTTGAACCTCTTCTTCTTTCTGAATTGTATGTATGTAATCTGAATTGTATGTATTATATAAGCCAATACTGTAACAAACTCTCCCATCTGTGGATTGTTTGTGTCTAGAAATTCTCCCATCTCTTTCTCAGTGTCCTCCCAATCTCTCTTACATTTTGGGGTAAACTGCTATAGACTGGGGTAAAGTGCTATAGACAAATATTTTCCACCATAAGGGATCAGATGGGATCTATTTGAGTTAGAATATGATTGATTAGTATTTGATTAGCATAATCAATGTCTCCTGCTGTCTTCCTTCCTAATCTTTAAGAAAGCTTTGCTGTAAGAAAGGTTGAGAAAGACAGATGAAATGTACTAAACATTGGAAAATTACCGGAATGTTGTATTTAGAAAGTGGTCCAAGCATAAAAATAAAATAAAAATGGTGATTAATGTAAAAAAAGCATATATTTTTAAAAAGCTCAAAATATGGAAGCTACAAGGTTAGATGATAGATGATCATAGGTGGGTAGGTAGGTAGGTAGGTAGGTAGGTAGATAGATAGATGGATGGATGGATGGATGGATGGATGGATGTTAGGTCCAACCGAAGGGCATGCCATGGGTCCCATCCACTAAGGAGTTACATCTGTCAGGACTCAAAGGCAGGGCTTTTTTGCCTTGGCAGGTCAGACTGGCCCCATCTCTGACAGCCATTAAATGTCCATTAAAACGTGGTTGTGTCATCAGGCTTGAGAATCTTAAGAAAGTGTTGAATTAGTGAGATGTCTATACTGAACACTCTCTCTGCTACTAGCAATCCCAAATGGTGCTCTTTTTCAGATTTTTTTAAAATATTAATTTTTATGATGTGGTTTATTGAATGCCATCCAGTCACATTCTGTGAGATGGGTAACTATATGAATATTATAAGTAATTAAAAAAAAATCTAATAAGATGTTTCCAAAATCAGCCATGCTGGGAGGGGGAAGAAGTTTGGAAAACTTAAGATTATGTCTAGTTGAAAAGATTATCCTTTTAATATTATTTATAGTCATTCTCTTTTAATATCATTTTTCTCAGACTTGGCCAAAATATTCAAGCTTTTACAAATGTTGAATCCATTGAAGGTACAATTTTTGAGGAGGCAGATCAGCCTACAGAGGAATTTTGACTCTGATGTAGTCTCTTTGGATCAGAGTATCGAACTGTATCACCTCATTATATTTCTCCATATAAAATCAAATGATCAATACATCAATGGCTCTTTGCAAACTAATATATTTTTTCAGTATAGTTAGATACAAAGGGCAGTTCATTTCTAAAGGCAAATTGTAATTTAATTTACACACACAATTAATTACAACCATTCAAATATTATTAGGAAGATTTATCATCTGATATTGAACCATAAAGAAATGAGTATTATTTCATCCAGAATAATCTATTTCTCTATTATGATCTAAGGAAAAGTTTGTTATACTAAAATACCTGGTATTTTCAGAGATATATTTTAAATGGGAAGCAAGGAATCACTGCTGCTTGCTTAATGAGGCATCCTCAAATAAATATATAGAAAAGAATATCTTTCTTGACCTGTCTCTTGAAAAAAGTATTGGTATTGGTATATGAAACCTTTCAAATTAAAACTTTTTTGAAGCAATTGCTCTGATTGTGAAACAAATGCTCACATTTGAAATGGGCTATTTTATAATTTTTAAACTGTTTTGAGTGGCAGGAGGAAAACACTTCGTAAATAATTGAAGTACCAATTTTAAAGGTGAAAGAGTTGTTTTACTGTAGGTTGAAAAAAACCCATCTTAAATTCAAAACAGAACATTTCAAATTCAAAACATTTCACACAAAACAAAAGAGAACCTAAATTCATGATTTACTCTTGTTGCCTGATTAAATACAGATACAAGTCTGTTATAGTTTAGAAAGTGATGAGTAAAGTCGGAGCTTGGGAAAAACCAGTCAAAAATTTTAAGCTGAAATCAGTTTCCATCTGCTAAGGAAGATCAGTCTGAAAGTGTTGGTTTTCAATCTGACATATCCCAACTAGCAAAAAATGCAGACTGTAGATAATGTAGAATTGCTGAGAACAGTTTTATGGCTGTCTAAATTATGGACTAGAAAAATACATTTGGAGGTAATTGTGTTGCAAACTTGGATGATTCCTCCAATGTGGACAGAACTTTCTGAATTGAATGGCAAGAAAGCAAAGCAGGTCAAAAAGTCATTTTGAAACTCCCTGGGTCTACATCCAAGAGGAGACATTGGAATTTATATGCCTAGCTTGGGATAATAGCAATTTTCTGACTCTGATCTCAGTGTTACTAGATTTTATATATTCCATATTGATACTCACATTTGCATTTTATGTAAACATTTACTTAAACTTAGGACTATCACATTTGGATGCAGAAATCCAGATAACCTTTGGATGGCATTAAAGAAACAGAAATTTTTAACTACACTTTTCCCCTAACATTTCTAGACATGGAAGACATATCATTTATTAAGAAGAACTTAATTTAACCTGCAGATTTAATCTGCAAAACATTCAACTGTGAAATGGCAGCAAATGGTTTTGTCTTCTAGTCTTCCTCTAGAGCTTTGCCTAATTTAAATATCCTAGAATGGTTTATTGAAGAATTAATTAATTATCTAACGCTGGCAAAAGATTTAAAGTGATATCTTTTGCCTGTAACAAATATAACAAATATTTACAGGGCTACTTACCTGTATTTTAATTTAATATCCTGTGAATCCTTTCTATTAGACTTTTCTATTTATTAAGGATACTAATGCAAGAGTAAGGGAAGTATTTGTATTTGTATTCTGTATTTTCAGACTTAATATAGACTTATAGACAAAAGAGATCATTTTTATTAGTAGGCCTCTTCATTTAGTGCCATTTTTTGTTCTTTTTTTGTTTATGTTTATTATGTTTTCCCATTCCATCCATTCTATCCATTCAAGTCACAACTGATGACCGATTTAGCTCTGATAATTTGCCCTGTAAAACAGATCCTGTCCTGTTCATGTTGGAGGCCCAGTTTAAGGCACTTCTAGGTTGAAAGGATTAGCTGGTGACATCACAGTTGCCCAGGTTAAAATAGATTACAGCCAAATCTAGGATGGGAGTCCTGCCCAAAGGTTGTTCCTTTTTGCATTTTTCCTTTTAAAAACATCTTATCATGAAAAGTTCCTTTCACTGATTTTAATTCTAAGTAGCATTGGTAAGAATCATATTCTCAGTATTCAGATGAAGATATATAGGAGTTTTTTTTAACCTTACTTTTCATATGCCATCTCTACATATTAGATCTTTTCCATGCATATAAAGGGCTGTTTGTCATCTGCTAGGATAGGAAGTCAAGGTGAACTTGGCTGAGAGAAATGTAACAAGTCTTGGAAAGACAGTGAAATGTGTAATGCAGTGTGAAAAGCCTTACTAATAATGTCAGAGGATGTTATTGCAGGCCCTTCCCCAACCTCTTTTATTGCAATTCTGATTAGACACCAGGAGCTTACTCACTTCAGCATTCTGAAAACTCACATATTTCAGCAACTCTTTAAAATTTATTTTATTTAATAATCCCTTATCATTCTCCTGCTAAGCAAATTTACTGAGAATAATACCCCACTTTTTTTTTTGAAGTGACAAATACAGGTCATCCACTGGAATACTGTCCTGCCATTATAAATTCAGGGAAAAAATTGACTATTATTGTATTAGCATAGACCAGGGGTCTTAAAACTTGGCCCTTTTATGACTTGTGGGCTTCAACTCCCAGAATTCTTCAGCTAGGCATACTGTTTGAAGACCCCTGCATAGATTTTGTTAGACCAGGCTATTCCTTGCTGTTCTATAGCAATAGCACTTAGATTTATATATTGCTTCACAGTGCTTTACAGTCTTCTCTAAGTGGTTTACAGAGTGAGCATATTGCTCACAACAATCTGGGTCCTCATTTTACCGACCTCTGAAGAATGAAAGGCTGAATCGACCTTGATCCAGCCAGATTGAAGGAATTGAACTCCTGGCAGTGTGAGCAGAGTTAGCTTGCAATACTGCATTCTAACCAGTGCGCCACCATGACTCACTAAAAATATAACACCAGATAAATACTGATATTTCTGAAAGTGGTGCATCGGAGGAATCCCTAACCTCATATTCAGTTTCTGCCAGCCTTTGAAACTTCTAATCTTTCAAATGCCTTTGAAGTGCAATTTAAAGCTGCTTCTTACAATATACTGCTCTCGGCATTTTAGACCCCATGACTGGAATAAAATGTTCATGATGGCAAATGCTGTAGCAAATGAATATTACTACAATAATCACAAGATGATGGTGAAGGCATCCTGGAAAACTACAGGAATTTACTTATCTTTATTTATGAAATAATAGGCACTATTTATATATAATAGTACATTTTCAGATCTATTATGAGCTTATAAACTAATGTGCCGGTCCATTGTTTGAATTGTTTGAAGTTCAGTGCATTACGTTGTGTATTGAAGTAGATGCCACTGATATTTTCCTAAAAAATATCATATTGCCCTACAGAAAGTAAGTGACCTGAATCTAATAAGGAACTCAAGAAAACAGTTCAGTTACTTTGAACTGCAAATATATTTCTGCTGCTGAACTATTCAGGCAATAACCCTAAGCATGATTAATTTTTAGTGTGAACAATCTTCAGTGTATTTTTGTTTATTACATTGGACATGAGCTTTGCTTTCCTGATGTTAAATATATTTCTCAATACATTCATTAAAATACAGATGAATTATGAGTAACTATAATTTTCTAGGATGTGATTCCAAATTATATAGTCATTTGAAACACTAATGAATGAGTACAGATACAAATTTCTAAAATATTGTCTGCAACAAGCATTGTTATATTAAAAATGTATTAAATTCACTTGTTAGATTAAAACAGCATGGCTTTAAACTGAATAAAAAGTATTTAGTTTTTCTAGATTAGTTATGAAAAACTAACAGCATCAAATATCTGGAACTGATTTTTTCTGTTAGGTAACTATGAGCCAACATGTTCTAATAAAATATATCCAAGTACTTTAATAGTCTGTATGTTATTGAAATAACTGATGTTCTCAGAAAGCTAAACAAGAATGAACTATTCATTTATTGTAGCCAATAAGCTAAAATGATTCCTTGATGGAAAACTATTTGAGTTTTCAGTTCTGCTTTAAATATATCTTTGATTGTAAAATATTTGTGGTATGCATATACCTATATATGTGTACAGGTAGTCCTCAATTTACAACCATTCCTTTAGTGAGTGTTTGAAGTTACAACAGCACTAAAAAAAGTGACCTAGACCGGTACTCACCTGACTAAGCATCCCTATGGTCATGTGATCAAGATTCAGGTACTTGGAAACTGGCATGTATTTATGACAGTTGCAGTATCCTGGACAGTGGTGGGATTCAGCCGGTTTGTACCAGTTCGGCAAAACCAGTAGTTAAATTTTGTTGAGTTTGGAGAACCGACTGAATGCACACTGCTCCCAGAAGCCTGTTCTAGGCCTCTGAGGCCTGGAGGAGGCCTCCCAGGCCTAGAATGGCCCACTGGAAGCGCATGGATGCCATTTCCAGAAGTCCATTCTAGGCCTCGGAGGCCTGGAGAAGGCCTCCCAGGCTTAGAAAGGCTCACCAGAAGTGCATGGATGCCACTTCTAGAAGTCTGTTCTAAGACTCGGAAGCCCAGCCCTGCATCCACACAGAGAACTGGTTGTTCAGGTATTTGAAACCCACCACTGATCCTGGAGTCATATGTTTGCCATTTGCTACCTTCCCATTTTTCTTTTGACAAGCAAAGTCAATGGAGCAAGCCAGATTCACTTAACAACCTCATGATTCACTTAACCATTGCAGTGATTCACTTAACAACCATGGGAAAAAGATCATAAAATTGGGAATGCCTTACTTAACAACCACCTTGCATATAATCCAAAATTCTGGTCCCATCTGTAGTCATAAGTCAAGGACTACCTGTATATCCACACATTACTCATGCATATATATGAACATGTACTTGTATAAACAGAAATGTATTTAACAACCACAATTTTCCTGATTTTAGCTTTAGAATAAAAACAAGCTTACAGTTCTGATATTTCCAACTTAATTCCTCCAAATACCTCTCAGAATTTCCAAGGCAAAATGACTGGGAAAGAATGTTATAATCTGTTATTTAACATTATAAATTAACCATTATTTATTTCCTGTTAACATGTGTTGAAATCTTAGCCATTAAGAGTGAATTGGGTTTGTGAATACGATGAAGCTCTTAAGACATTTAGTTTGGGACATTTAGTTTTATCTCTCTCATCCCACACCTGTGCACCTGGTATGTCAAAACAGGTGATTTAAGCCTCAAAAGCATCAGGGTAACTTTCAAAATCATCCTGCATTTTTTCTACCTGTTCTCATTCCATTTGATGAAAGAGACTTTATTCTGAAATTTTCTTCAAAACATTTCAATGAACTGTTCATTGAGAAAATGCAATATGCAATAGTGGCGAATATCTGTAGCTCAGGTATAGAATGAGGGTGAAGGTTCGTTCTCCAAGCTTGTGGGTTGGTTTCCGAATGTTTCATTACAGGCTAGGTAACATCTTCAGCGGAGTTTAGGGGATGTTAGTGTCAGTGTTCTTCTGTTTATAAGTGCTATATTCCTGAAATCTATGGTAGGATTTGCTGACATATATCCCTTCCATTGGCTTCCTGGTGAAAACTGAAACAGGTTAAAATACTAAAATAGCCCTGCTTTTGTGGAGCTTCTGAAAACTTTGTCCTTGTTATGGAAGGCAGAAGAGTCAGCTACCATAATATAACATTATCCTCAGTCATGAATCTAAGTATATTGGGCACAGCTATTCAAGTATATTGACGAAGCCTGGGACTATTTCTGGCTATAACTTGTGGCTAGGTTTTCTCTTCGCATGATGTGTGATCTTCATTTAGTCTGAGATGGTCAAAGGTTGAATGAGTACCTTCTTGTCTTCACCATGTAATCCTCTCTCCAGTAACTTGGAGAGGAAGAAACTGAATGAATAAATTTGCAGGTTAGAAAATTAATATTATTCCATGCAAATACACATTTTTTATAAAATAAGTATTGTTATATTTATTTAATGACTTGATATTAATGTATAGATAGAAACGCAGGCATAAAATATTCATACATAGAAATGCATTATATTTCTGAGCTGAACTGATTATGAGTAGCTTATGATTTATAGGTATTTGTTCCCAACATGAACTTAAATTATCTGCAGAAATATTATTTTGGTTTCCACCTAAATCAAATTAATGCACAGAGAAAAGAGTCCCATTATTTTACTACAACTACTTCATCAGAAGAGAGTATACACACTGAGCTATATATATATATATATATTTTAGAAAAACAGATTAGCAATATTGATATGATTGGACTTCATTGTTAATGGGATTTTCTTCTACTAAATTAAACATGAATTGCTGAACTGCGATATTTTTTCTATTTCCATGTTTGTTTTTTGTTCCTTGTCTGGCAAATGTATTGGGAAAGTTCCAAATGCAATCTTTCTAATCAGTTTCTAGACATTTTTTCTATTTTGGACCATCTTATAAGTTATTAGGTAAGGGTCAAGTTCATATAAATTTTCATTTTCGTTTTTATAAAAAATTCTACATATTCTTTTTATCCCATTTTAGCTTATGAATATGCTTCTCTGCCTTCTTTTCTTCCCTGGAATCATATTTTTATGCCCATAAATTGTGACTCCTCACAGTTTCTTTTTGATGTGGTATTATATAATAAATCAGAATTCTTTGCAAATGCCTTCATAAAATATGAAAAAAAGAAATGCAATGTCTCAAAGCAGAAGTCTTCAAAACCATGAAAGAGAAAGCAGAAAGTTTTCAAGTGGCACAAAATGGCTTATATTTTATTGTTATGTTCAGCTGAATTAAGCTGCTTGGAGGTAAACAGCAAAGCAATTATTCTTAAATGTGGAGCACCTCCAAGTACATAAAGTAGCAGGCCCGGTTTGTGGCCAGAGGCAATTCAGGAAATGGTCCTCTTCCTGCCCCCCCTGCCCCCAATCAAGGTGGATAAAATCAATCAGGTTGTTTCAATACTGGAGGCAGGAAACTACCAAGTCATCTGACAATAAAGACTCATAATAATAAATTACATAACTAATCATTGGCCACTCTTTTGCACCATACAGAATTGTTTGCCTCTGGGCACCAGTTCCACACTGCCTTGACGGCTTCTCAAATCTGCCTAGCAATAGGGCTATCCCAACATCATAGCACTTACTATTTATGAGACCTTAACCCATTTTGTGCTAATCCCAAGCTTATGGAGAACATTGCTTCCCAGTCTCAGATGGAAAGCAAAGTAGAGAGCATCGTACAGAGGTCAACTCTTCCTACGTAGTTTTCAGGGAACGGTTGGCCATCCAACTCAAATAATTGTGTCTAGACATGTGTCTATGCTTAGTGTCCAATTAGAGATGTAACTGTGAAACCAGTAAGAGGAGATTTAAGCCAATTGTGACATAAGGTAAAACGTTTTCAATGGCTTTTACACATTCACTGTTACAGTTAATTTAGCAACGGGAAAGTCAAGTTTGCTGCACTGCACTCCTAAAAGCAAATTGTTTTAATGGATGTTCTTCAGAAGGGTTTTTCCCCCTGATTTGTTACTGTAATTTAGAAAAGGATAATTTTCTAACACTATTCCCTTTTTTGCTATTAAAATTGCCACTCTATTATTTGCACACAATTTCACTTCAGCAATTACCATTATTGTGGGTTAGCATTTATGAGTCTGTTGGCTTTTTTTGTTCCATTAGTTGAATTTTTGTACTTTCATTCCAGCTTTCAATTGCAATCGAGTGGCACCAAACTAATTTTTCATGGAATGGGGATTCTGTGAAACATTCTCTTCTCTTTTGAAGTATTAGTGATATTAGATTGTGCATAAGTGCCATTAAAATGGCATTTGTATTCCTTACATACTTAATTAGGAATTTTACTTGTTTTTTTTAAAGAATTTTACTAAGGATTATATTAAACAAATAAAACTAATGTAACAACCTAATACAAAAATGTATATTAATCAGCAAAAGTCCAGTAAGAAGAATTTTTACTTTTCAGATGACATGTGTAAGCTTGCACAGTTACTCCGGATACTTCTGTGTCTCTAACGTTGGTAAATCATGGTATAGCAGAAAAACATCCCAGATATTAGAATTGTATACGTTGATGTTTACATTTTGAATAATAGAATATGACAACAGAAATTTTAATTTTACTTGTAAAAATTGGACAAACTTGTTACTGACATTGTAATATTTTTAAACTTTCAAGCCAAATTATATCATGAGAAATACATATATTGATTTTCAATTGATGTCCCTTTATATTATGAAATTTGAAGCCATTCAGTTAGAAATGGTTCACGAGCCCTAAGAACAAGGAGAGCCTTCTTTAAAATTAGGGATGTCCATCACTGACTAGATTCAGAGTTTGATCTTGTTATGTCAGAAAACAGCCCAATCTTCAGAGTATTACAACCATCTTCTTTCTTTGTGATTGAAAGACCAGGTGAAATTATATGTTGCAACAACAACAAAAAATGGTTTTGTCAGTTATAAAACTACAATCCCTACTTCATGTTCCTAGCATTTTCTTACATAGATAGTTTAGGAATAAATGCACCCAGTTTTTGCAAATGTACGAGTTCTTCCAGATAAGCAAGCCCTACATCACCTAATCATTCTCAACACAATGTAATATGTAATCAAAGAATTATTTGCACATATATACAAATTCCAAGATTCTATAGATATATCTATAAGCAAACTTAAAGCTCATTGAGAATCATTAAACAGTAAGTGTTCCAGTTAGCAGCTAATAGATAAGCATAAATAACTGTCAGCCAATTTTTCTCTATTATTTCAAATTGGCCAATACCCAAAGGCTTTAATCTGCCTTAACTTGCCCTTTATTATTTATTTATATACGTTTATTTGCTATGCAACTCCAAATAACTCTAGAGTTGGATAGCCAATTTAGGATTCCCTGGACTTGTCTCTAAGAAAACATTCCTTCTCCCTTACCACAAAATTGCTATTGTCCTACATTCTACCTTGTTTCCCCAAAAATAAAACCAGGTCTTATATTAATTTTTGTTCCAAAAGACGCATTAGGGCTTGTTTTCTGGCTAGGTCATATTTTCTGGGAAATACAGTTCTAAATGCGTCTATCTGTCTGACGATCTTAACTGGGCCTTATTTTGGGGGTGGGGCTTATATTACGAGCATCCTGAAAAATCATGCTAGGGCTTTTTTTTCCAGTTGGGCCTTACTTTCTGGAAAACACGGTAGTATTTCTTCATATGCATTGTGTACATCTGCCCCTCTGCAAGGGCAAGCTGTATGATGGGATGGTCAGCTGTTTAAAAAAAATACAAGGGATAAATAATGATTTCATGTTACCTTAATATTGGAACTGTTTTGCTGCTATAATTTCTATATTGTTATAAATCTCTGAACCTACTTAAGAAGATTCAGAATTAGTTAAGAGGACCTACTTTTATGTCTACGCTTCCCAGAACATTTCTTAGTCTGTTTGAGTTCTAAATCTGACTCTCAATTATATGCAAAACACATCCTAAAAAACATTTGCTTTACCCTGATAATGGCAGTTCATGATAGTAAAGAGATGACAATTCTGAATACCACATGCTTCTCCTTTTCTGTCTCTTTATAGTCATGCTTAGGAAATTATACGCCAGAGCAGGTGTTACTAAAAGCATACATGGCCATTTGGGGTCCAGATCTAGCCTGCGAGCTAAATTGGTTTCACTTCTCTTCAACCAATTTAATTTTCACTGAACAAAAATAAAGGGGAGGAGGGGAAAGTTTTTAACTGTTCTTTCTATGTAGCAGTTTAATATTTGTTCCTCCAGAAGTTAAATTTTGGAACCCTCATGTTGAAAAAAATTGAGAGTGTTATTTATTAATATTATCAGTATTTATCCCCTTTGTCCATGGTTTCTTTTAATACAATGGAATAAATGGTTGAAACCCCTGGGTCCAGGTACCCCACTTTGTAAAATACAAATAAAACCCATTCTTGAGTGCTTGCTTTAATCACAGCTTTTGTAACAAAAGCAGACCCACCTCCTATTCCATTCCACATTGGGCATCCCTAGAATTTGCACATATAAATCTATATTTCATAATTCAGATGTTTATAATAAACTTCATTTATTTCCCCTGATTTACCAGTTTTATTTAACATTAGAAATTCTTTGTAATATAGCTTGAAGTGAATTAAAGTTGGCAAACTCTTCCATTTGTCCAGTGATAAGACAATCACACATACACTTTATAACAGCAGAGTGTGTTCTAAGTTAACTTCCCATTTACTTTGCCTTTGAGCTTAGCTCAAAATAGTACTAAGTACAGGTGTTCCTCAACTTACAATCACAATTGAGCCCAAAATTTCTGTTGCTAAGTGAGACGTTTATTAAGTGAATTTTGCCCCATTTTACAACCTTTCTTGTCATAGGTGTTAATGAATCACTGCAGTTGTTAAGTTAGTGACCCACATGTTAAGTGAATCTGGCTTCCCCATTGACTTTACTTGTCAGAAGTTTGCAAAAGATGATCACATAATCCTGGCACATTGCAACTGTCATAAATATGAGCCAGTTGCCAAGGGCCCGAATTTTGACCTTGGGGAAGCTGCAATGGTCATAAGTGTGAAATACAGTCATAACTTATTTTTTTCAGCATCATTGTAACTTTGAACGATCACTAAATGAACTGTAGTAAGTCAAGGACTACCTATAGTAAGTCTAGGGAACTGTGAAGTTTTGAATACAGAAACCATAAAATATTTTGCTTAAACTCTTGGTGTTGCTTGTATACTAAGCAGTACAAATTATAACAATCGAAATTACTTATATAAATAAATTGTAAGCATCCTAGAGTCACTGAAAGTGAGTGGGCAGCCATATAACTTATCTAAATAAACAAAATATCATAATGAAGAAGGAAAGTATAGCTGTTGTTCTTTTCCATACCAAGGTATCTGAATATCATACAAGCTATTTTAACTTCTTGAGTTTTGGGTTAGAGTTAGCACCAATGTCACCTAATGTCAAATGAGTGACAAATAAATCAAACAACATATAGTTAACATGATTATAATCATTTGGTTTATTCCAGAGCCTTATTTAATATAATAGCCATGTTAAATCAATTCTGGGTGTTATTCCAAGAACCTGTTCTTGTTATTGCTATTCTAAAGACCCCATTAAAACCACAGAAAAACAATACTGATTTTTTTTTAAGAATTAGGAAAAAGCCCCCATCTATTCCATTGTTGTTTAGGACTGGGTTAGGATTCTTGCACTTAACCAAATTTATCATTGCTGTGTTGTTGGTTTTTTTTAAAAAATGCACAGATATGAGGCAGGTTGACACTTTCACTGCCCAATTATTGTGAATGTTGCAGAAGGCATAGAGACTTCCACCATTTCTGCTTTGGTGTACCTGTTGATGTACCTTGGAGACCAGGATGAATGTGAAAACTCTTAAGTACAGATGTGCATTTGGGAAATGGAAAATATAGAACTTGCACAACTTAATGTTAGCTGGGGTGCCTTTCTAGAATCCTTTGACTGCTGCAGTACTGTCCTGAGAGCAACTGTTGCTTGGATGACTCAAGAGAATGTATCCCTCCTATTCTTATTCTTTATAGTATAATAAGATCTGTTTATTCCAACTCTTCCTACTTGCTGCTTTGCATGCACATATCTTTATTTTCAATCATTCTGCAGAGCCAAAGATGATAGCAATAGGAATATCAATTATTTACTAGTTATCTTCCCAATAGTGTTTTGTTGCTTGGAGAAATGATCTCTCTAGTATTTTTATTTTTTCAAAGTGTCCGATATTATAAGAACTAATGCTATGAAGCTAAGAAGAGTGTCTGCTTTTCATATGACCACCTGGGTGCAGATGTACATATAAAAAACAGGTGGGAAATGAAAGGGTGTGATGAAAGAGAAGCTGTATTTGCATTAAAAAGACAGACAGGTAAAAAATATAACACCCACGTCCTTGCTAAATTCCTGTTAACATTTTTGTAAGACATACTTTCACTTGATACTTTTTCCACATCCTGATGTCTTGTTTTTGCGCAAACCGAAGAAAATGACAATTCATTTTTTTAACTTTACCCAATTGTTTATCAAATTGATAAGAATGCAATCATTTGCAATGACATTCAGCACCGCCAGGATTTTGTGACCATTCCACTTAAAGAGATATTATTTAGGGCTATGGTTTTATCAGTTTTGAGTATACATAAATGTCATGTAAAATAAATACTGTATATCTGAATATTTCCTTCAATTCTCATTTCCAAACACTTCTGTTTATTTTATTTCTTTATTTAAAACATTTATGTAGCCGCCCATGTTATGTGGCTCTCTGTGCAGCTCCAAATCAACAATTAAAATGGCATCAGTAAAAACAACATAACATAAATTTATTAACACCATAAACATTAAACACCTGACACCAAAGTTAAACTTCCAACATCTTATTAAATCCTCCCAGCTCACTCTATCTCAGTGTTTGGGGGAAGTGCTAGGTATTAATTGTTTTTCTGAAAGGCTAGGAGGGTAGAGACCTGCCAAATTTCAAGGGGAAGGATGCTCAATAGGACAAGGGCTGCCATAGAAAAGGCATACTTCTTAGATTCCACAAGATGACAGTGTTTAGGGAAGGGATTACAAGCAATGGAAAGTTTGAGCCTAATTGTGATCATGAACTACCTGTGGGTATAGAAATTTATCTTTAAAAATCTTCATTGCCCATTTCTATTGAGCTGGAACCAATTACCATATTTTCCGTAGAAACATCACTTTGAATAGTGTGAATTTGAATAATGTGACAATTCCTGGGATATGTTATTTGTAGTAGAGACCAACCTGTGTTAGAATATCTGAACAGGTGGCATGTTCTCTTATTAGCTAAGCTGATCAGAGTTACAGTATCTTAAAGTAAAAAAAGAAAGAAAAATCCACTGAAGTTATAAAGTGCAGATGCCTTTGCAATCTGACAGATAGCAGCATTGGGAACAAGTTACTAGTCAAATACCTTCAATCACATTTCTATGACAATGGTGAAATTAATATATCCATTTAGAAAGATGATACAGCTATGGATGTGGATGTGCGCGCATGTGGGAGAGAGAGAGAGAGGGAGAGAGAGAGAGAGGCTTTTTAAAAACTTTTCTGAGCAGCTGCAATTCCTTTTACTTGAGGGGTAGCAATTTTTATCTTATTTATATCAGCACACAGGCCGAGGGTTATTTTGATTTCAGCTCAGGCAGCATAATGTCCTAAGTTAGACATATAGCAACAACAGATGGAATTACTGCAATAAGAAATAGTATGAACTAAATAATAATGGTTCCGAACTGCAGGGCTGTTTTCAGTTAAATATTTCATTCCCTGACAACCCAAAAATAAGACACCGATTTCCAATAAAATAATAGTCGTAAACATCTGTATTCTGGATCTCCAGCATGCTATCTGTAGCCATATATCTTATGTCTACTGGATGTATGTAAACTAACATGTCAGTCTATGGTATAATCTTTATTTCTAAAATTGTTTTGAACTTTTTAATTAAAAAAATGATAGCCCTTTAGTCCCTAGGCTTATCTTGAAGGGTGCCTACCTTACAGAGAGAAAAAAGAGATAATGAAAAAGAAATAAATAGGGATGGCTTATGACCGGCCTTGTCTATCCTGTTAACAATTTTATGAAAGTATCCAAAATATGCTATGAGAATTCCAAATCCAAAACTTGGCTATCTAAAATAGTTAATTAGCTAGGGGAATTTCAGGAATTGCAGAAGGAACTACAACACTCAGGTTTTGAAAACTGCATTGTGTCCCTCTGGTTGAGGCAGGGATAAATTATATAATAAAATAATATAAATGCTTATTTGTGTTTTATTTCCTTTTCTCATTCAAAGCAATTATGGTGACATACACCCCATATCTCTATTTTATACTTACAACTACCAGTGAAGTTGATTAAATTGAAGAACATTGATTTGTCCAAATTCATCCAGCTGAGAATTGAATTCAGCAGGCCCTTTCAGCAATAATTAATTGCTGAGTAATTAAGTAGTAGAATGACCCATTTTTTAAAATGTTCATAATGTAGTTGTCTTGGATGCAGAATAAGGACCCAGCTGTCAATGAATTCTACCAGACTTTAATTATACTTGAAGTAAAAGTTAGTGCAATATTTCCATACATCTGGGAAAAGCCTCTTACTCTATTAATATATAACATTTATAATCATGATTCTGGATTAGAGACCTTTTTTAAAAACAAAGATGTAGAAATTTATTTGGTTCTTATTTAGTATTTGCAAACAAAATCCTTTTTCATATGTTTTCTTCAAAGATCACAGACTGTTTTGTTAAGCAGCATAGTATAGCACAGAAACAGCTCAATTATGGCAAAATTATTTTTCAGCCCTGGACCTTCATGTCTGAACTATATCTGAATGATCACACACTACTTGGAGGCCTTTTCATGAACATCTTTGTGTGCTACTTACCATTTCAAATTGATATGGCTTTAGGATTTTCCCCATAACAACATATTATGACATCAGAATTTGAAATGTCAATTATCTTTAGCACATTTATAAAAGAATGAAAGTATTCCTTAAGCTTGCTTTTGAGGCTCTTTACAAAATGATATGGGTTCCTTTTCCTTTATAAATATAACATATTTGATTTACTCGGTTTTCATATGGCTTGTTTGTTGCTGTAGCAGTCAAAAGTTTGCTTGTTTCATATGCAAGTACACAGTTCACATACAGGTTCCCGAAGTAGCTCTTCAGAAATTAAAAAAAAAAAATCAAGATAGGACCATATTTTTGGTAATGAATTATTTTGTTGGTATTAATGATAGTGGAAAATTGGGAATTTAGCTAGTGGTGGAATTCAAATACCTGAACAACCGGTTCTCTTATTCGATGCAGACCTGGGCCTCCGAGGCCTAGAATGGACTTCCGGAAGTGGCATCCATGCACTTCCAGCAGGCCGTTCTAGACCCGGGACGCCTCCTCCAGGCCTCCGAGGCCTAGACTGGACTTCTGGAAGCCAGCCGGTTCTCTGAATGTAGCAAAATTTAGTCACCGGTTCTACTGAACCGGTGCAAACCAGCTGAATCCCACCACTGAAGTTAGCACATTTTAAGCTGTATTGAGGTATACCAAAACACAGATCACATTAAGCCAGTTTTAGTACTAGCATTCTTTTTGCTGCCAAGCTAGATTGTTATCAATGATTTAGCTTCCAAAAGGGCATTTTTGTAAGAGCAAAGAGTTTCCTATTTATAAAATGACATATTGTAGTAAGCATGAATTGTTGCTAAGGATTCTGGGAATCCAAATTTCTCAACTAGAACAAAGTTTCCTCCTGCAAAACTCTCATACATTGTGGGATAATGCATCTTTATGTTAGCAATGCATTTAACAAAGTACACCATGATATGATGATTTGCAACCTAGTTAAATATTGGCTGGATGATATGATATTACGATAAGTAGATATATAAGTAGAAGTCATATTCAAGAGTCCTCATCAAAGGTCATAACAGAAAGAGGAGACAAATGACGTTTTACAAAGTTCAGTTATCCTGTTTTTGTTAATGACTGGATCATGAGGTGGAAAGAATGCTTATAAAATTTATAGATGATGCAAAATTGAGTGTAATATATAGGCATCTGTATAATCCATCACATTTCTCATGACTTCACTGTATAAATGAGACAAATCCTATAATTTGAATTAGCATACAGTACATAATTTATATAATTTGTGCAATGACATGACTTAAATGACATCATTTGTTCCCCTTATCACCCCATGTACCCCGTGGTGGGAAAATTATGATAGAAATTAAATTAAAAACTTGTTAAATTGAAGAAATAGGATATAAGTCGCGCGGATCCGGGAAGGCTTGGACTCTGACTGGTTGGCCCAGGGGGAGGGGACGGAAGCAGGTCTTGAGACAGTTGTGTGGGAGGAGTTTGACTCTGTTGCTCCCGAGGACGTGGACAGGGTCTTGGGAGGGCTGAATGCAACCACATGTTTGTTGGATCCGTGCCCCTCCTGGCTGGTACTGGCAGCTCGGGANCCAACAAGCGGGATTGGCCTAGGGGAATTTTTAGTGGGGTTTTAAGAGTAATTTTAATTGACATAGGCCACAGTAAATATTTCTTTTTAATTGGGTTTTAAACTGGGTATTTTTATTGTTGTATCTGTTTTACAAGGCTGTCAGCCGCCCTGAGTCCGTAAGGAGAAGGGCGGGATAAAAATTAAATTAAATAAATAAAAAAAAATAAAGAATGAATTAAGCAGTTCTTCTTTTTCCCCACTGCCAGTCACATCCTTGCTATCCCACATTAATAGACCAGTCATTTGACTTTTATTTTGTGTTTTATGCATTGAAAGAATTATATTATTATTATTATTATTATTATTATTATTATTATTATTATTATTATTATTAATAATAATAATAATAATAATAATAATAATAATAATAATAATAATAATAATAATAATAATCATTGCACAGTCAGCCAGATGTTCAGACTGAATTTGGCATTTTTGTCTACCTATCGAGTCCTTCCCAAGGACCTGGGATAGGCAGATGTGGATGTTTGATGGTATTACAGATCTTGTCGCAGGATGGAAGCAGTTCCTAATAAGGCCGTCTTTTGCAATTGACTAATGGCGAATTTGTCAATGCCAATGGTGTTCAAGTGGTGCTCCAGTTGTTTTGGGATTGCACCCAAGGCGCCTATTACTATTGGTACTACCCTTGCTTGCCTTTGCCACAGTCTTTCTATTTCTATTTGTAGGTCTTTGTATTTTGTTATCTTCTCCAGTTCTTTCTCATCTATTCCGCTGTCTCCAGGGACTGCCACGTCCACTATCCAGACTTTTTTGTCTTTCTTATCGATAATTGTTAAGTCTGTGGTGTTATGTTATGTGTCTGTTTGAATTCTGAAGTCCCAGAGCAGTTTAACTTTATCATTTTCTATGACTTTCTCTATTTTATGATCCCACCAGTTCTTGCTTACAGGCAAATGATATTTCTTGCAGATCTTCCAATGCACCATAGTTGCTACTTTGTCATGCCGCTGCTTGTAGTCAGCCTGTTTGATCTTCTTGCAGCAGCTTACCAGGCAGTCCACTCTTTCTTCAGCTTCTTTGCATAGGCAGCACTTACTGTCTGTTGCTGTCTTCTCAATTTTGACTTTGTATGCATTTGTCCTTAAAGCTTGGTCTTGTGCAGCCATAATTAGTCCCTCAATCTCTTTCTTTAACTTTCCTGCTCTTAGCCATTGCCAGGTCTTGTTATTATCTACTTTCCCAGCTATTTTTTTTAATGTACTGGCCATGTAGTGCTTTGTCTTCCCATGCCTCTATTCTGTTCTTCATTTGGTCTTTCTTGTAGGCCAGTTTGGTCTCTCCAGGAGTCAGTAAGCCTTCCTGATATACTAATTTCAGTGCATCTTCATCATTGTCCTTCAGATATTCTTCCAAAGCCATTTTTTCTTCTTCAGTCATCTGATGTACTTGCAGCATTCCACGTCCACCTATTTGCCTTGGTAGATAGAGTCTGCATGGATGAAGGGCATGATTAACCCATTTTTTACCAGATATCCAGGAATTCCAACATCTAGCACGGACATCATCATCATCATCATCATCATCATCATCATCATCATCATCATCATCATCATCATCATCATCATCATTATTATTAATTATTATTATTATTATTATTATTATTATTATTATTATTATTATTATTATTATTATTATTATTATTATTATTATTATTATTATTATTATTATTATTATTATTATTATTATTCTTCACACAGTCAGCCAGATGTTCTGGGATCTCTTATCTTTCTTTTTCAAGGTCATTGTACTAGATTATTATTATTATTATTATTTATTAAATTTATATCCCGCCCTTCTCCTTGCGGACTCAGGGCGGCTGACAATCGATTAAAAATACACAAATGACAATTACAGAATTAAAATTAATTAAGAAGAAAGAAGAGAGCAGTTGGAGGGCCAGCCGAACCGTACCCGCCCGAACACAGGTTAGGATACATGTTAGATCCTACCTAGTGGCGATGAGGGAGGCTAGGACTAACTACTATTCCTCGCTCATCACGTCATCAGATAACCGCCCGGCCGCCCTCTTCAGGGTGACCCGCTCTCTCCTCCAACTGAGGGGAGGGGGGGATCCCCTGGAGGGGAGAGCCGAGGATTTTGCGCAATATCTGCATGACAAAGTCGCGCGGATCTGGGAAGGCTTGGACTCTGACTGGTTGGCCCAGGGGGAGGGGACGGAAGCAGGTCTTGAGACAGTTGTGTGGGAGGAGTTTGACTTTGTTGCTCCCGAGGACGTGGACAGGGTCTTGGGAGGGCTGAATGCAACCACATGTTTGTTGGATCCGTGCCCCTCCTGGCTGGTACTGGCAGCTCGGGAGGGTACACGAGCCTGGCTCCAGGGAATTGTTAACGCTTCTTTGCAGGAGGGTGCATTTCCTGCGGCCCTTAAGGAGGCCGTTGTGAGGCCCCTCCTCAAG
>NW_015387017.1:132575-154828 GCF_001527695.2 Protobothrops mucrosquamatus | reverse complement strand
TTTTTTGTTCTTTGATGTATTTTGTTTGTCTGTTTTAATATGCTGTGCACCGCCCTGAGTCCTACGGGAGAAGGGCGGTATATAAATTAAATTATTAAATTAAAATTATTAAATTATAATGTAATTTAATGGAAATAAATACAAAATTCTTCTCATAGCAAGCAAATGTCAAATTCACAGATGCAGCTAAGGATACCAGGTTTATAAAAGTATTTCCAAAGAAATTGGAATAATAATTGTATGTAAGCTGAATAGGAGCCAGCTAAGTCATGTTATTGCAAGGAAGGTAAGTGCTGTTTGAGGATGCATCAACAGAAGTATAATTTCCAAATCACAGAATATCATTTATTCCACTCTATTCTGCTTTAGTCAGACCATCTCCAGGTCTGGCACTTCAATTTAAGGAGACTTCAGAGAAACTTGGACAGATAAAGAGAAAAGCAACAAAACCAAATCCCTTGAAGAGAAATTGGAGATAGACATATTTAGCTTTGATACAAGACAAATGAATTTGGGATAATTTAGCACTTTTCAAATGTCTGAAAATATGACATTTAGAAGGAGGTCATGACCTTTGCTTTCACTCCAAGGTGCAGTACAGAATAAAATATATTTAAATTAACAAAAGGCAAGTTTAATTGAATGGAAAATTTCTAAAAGAGAAGTTGCAGACTCCCTTTCATTAGATGCATTCATGTGTCTCTAGACAGCTCTCTGGACTGAATTTCTGGACTGAATAGGAATTAACGTACATGGTTCCTTCAAACTCTGTGGTTCTTTGATCTCATTTAGGTTGCTTTGTAGGTTGGAAATATTGTGATTATATTAGTCTAGAGGACAAATTGAAGTACTTTAATGAGGTTCTTAATGAAGAACTATTACTAGTGCATAAGACCTTTTGCAACATGCCATCATATTTAAATTCATTAAGGCTGTGCAAATCCTTTGAAAGAGCCACTTTGGAGTAAGTGGGAAATCTAAAATAACTTTTTTTTTCATTAAAGTGCATTTTCCAGGTTCACACACCTGCTTTTGATGCCGGTCTCATTTGTCTCTATATGCATGCATGAGCCTGGAAAAAGAGGTGGCACTTGTCTTTTAAGAATTTACATAGTTGTAATGGTCATAGTTCATAGCTCACTGAAGCCATAAAAAAAATCAGAAATAGCATCTTACTGCTAGATGACATGAATTGCATTGATTTTAGTTTTCTGGTCAATGACTTTTACTTTATTCACCATTTTACAATGAACTTCAAAATTAATGTCACATATTTGTTATCCTTGAGCAGACTAATTGCCTAGAAAATTATAGATGAACTATGTCTTAGATCTGACTATTGTCCTTTGCAACAATGATATAAACTAAAATGTTTGCATATTGTCTTTGAAAGTGCATAGCTGTAAAGTAATTTCCAAATATTCCAGTTCGTCACTATTCTCAAAAAACCTATTTGCATTGCTTTATCTTGCTTTCTAAATAGATGATCTCATAGGGCTTGTGAACATGTCTTTCCATTGGTTTCCCTTGCTTGACAATTTAGCTTAGTTCTAGAACATACCACCATGACTGTTGATGTAAGGAAAATTCATTAATATGCAGTTTGATGATATGTTGCTTTACAGGATTTGCTGGGTTACAACCTTACACAGGGCTTGGTAGACGGTTGTCTCTACTACACAGATTTGATGCCACAGTGAACAGAAAGCTTTTGAGACATCTTAATTTAAAAAATTGAGGGTCATTGTTACTCTCTGAGCTTGGTTGCTTTCCTGTAGAAATTTTATCACCCAACTAGGTACTTTCATCACTACACTAGTGTAATTCAGTGGTTCTCAACCTGTGGGTCGGGACCCCATTTGGGGTCGATCGACCATTTCACGGGGGTCACCAAGCAAGGCTGTCCGCCATTTTTTTTGTCCGCCATTTTTTTTGTCCGCCATTTTTTCCCCTTTTCCGGCGGGTGCCTTACCTCCCTTGGGCTGGGCCAGCTGGTGGTCGGCCTGCTCCGTCTCTGCCGCTTGCCAGCTACGCCTCGGCCGGCGCAGGGGGTGGAACCACGCATGCGCGGCGCTCCCGGGCAGGGAAAGTCCTCGACTTACGACAGGTTGGGTAGTCCTCGATGTACGACCGGTTTAGTCCTCGACTTACTACCGGTTTAGTCCTCGACTTACGACCGGTTGGGGTCGCGGTATTAAAAAGGTTGAGAACCACTGGTGTAATTCAACCCTGAGTTACAAATATTTTCTTCTATTGGTATATTTGATAAAGGCAAATATTTCTAGCTCAGGGTTGAAAGGAGGTGTCCTTGGTGCTCTCTGAGCTTGCTTGTTTTCTTGCAGACGTTTCATTACCTAAACTAGGTAACATTACCAGTGCTACAGTGATGTCACTAGTACTAACGATATTACCTAGTTTGGGTAATGAAACATCTTCAAGAAACCAAGCAAGCACAAAGAGCACCAACAGATTCCCCCCATTATTGGTATATTTAGAATAGTTTTATAAATTGATCTTCCTTACAAGCAGTCTGTCAACTTCTAAATGACCCTGCCTAAAGCCATTCACTTTCTTTTCTCAGTTGCCACACAAACAGGGGTTACGGAGAGGTTTGGTTTAGCTACACTGTACCAGAGATAATAGAAATTGGCTCTCATGGGAACCAAGGTAATCTCCCACAGATGTTGGATGACAACAGAGGCAATGCCTGAAGAGCCCATCAATTGGAGCAAGCAGACAGGAAAAGATCCCTTCAGATACCATTCACATAGGGGACAAGGTCTATCTCTCCACAAAATATTTAAAACTGAGGTTGCCATGTAAAAAGCTAGGACCGAAGTTCATAGGTCCATTCCCCTTTGAGAAGATTATAAATCCCATCAAAGTGCAACTAAAACTTCCCCACCTATTGGGCAAAGTATAATTGGTTTTCCACAGGAGCTTGTTGAAATGAGTAACAAGGTTGAACTTCAGGCCAGAGGCTCTCTCGGTACCAGGACCTATAATAGTAGGAGGTGAAACCCACTATGAAATTAAACGGATCCTGGATTTGAGATTATCAAACTCGCAACGTCACTTGACGTGTTGCGACATATCGTGACTTTTTTGCCATTGCCGGCAATGGTGTGGGTGCGGTTTCACTATGATGCATCTGGCAGTTTGACACCCCTGATATAAAGGTAAATTACAGTACTTAGTTTAGTGGAAGGGATATCCACTGTCAGATGCTACATGGGTGAGAGCCTTGGATGTAAGGGCAGACAGGCTAGTTAAGAAATTTCATGACAGAAATCCTCAGAAGCCAAAGGATTCACAAATTGAAGGTCGGTGTGGTTAATGGAAAATTAACGGATGCTTGTGTTTGTTGTTTTTCAGGTGTTCCTTCCTTTCTAAGGGGGGGTCCGACTGTCAACTTCTAAATGACCCTGCCTACAGCCATTCACTTTCTTTTCTCAGTTTCACACAAATGGGGTAGGGGGTGGGGGGGAGGTTTGGTTTAGCTACACTGTACCAGACACAACAGAACATGGCTCTCATGGGAACCAAGATAATCTCACACAGGTGTTGGATGCCAACAGAGGCAATGCCTCAGGAGCCCTCCAATTGCATTAATTGGCCAACATGATCTATGACACTTGGGGGGAAGGGAAGCAATTATTCTTTTAATTATTCCATGTAAGGGAATTTGTTTAGAGTTGGTTTAGAGTTGAACTGAGCATGCCGATATGATGTACCCAATAAAGGAAATATTTGGGGAAATATTGAGCCACGGAATCCTGATTGATTGGGTTTGTTACTCAGAACCTTAACACAGTCTTTGAGTTTCACAATTTCCATTGCTAAGCAAGTAGCTGATAAGTGAGTTGCCTCTGATTTATAACCTTTTTTGGCCATAGTTGCTAAGCAATCACTACAATTAAGGAATCATGCAATCTGTAAGGGAACCTGGCTTCCCCCATTGACATTGCTTGTCAGAAGTGGCAGAACAAGTCGCAAATGGGTATCACATGATCCCGGGATGCTACAACTGTCATAAATACATGCCAGCTGTCAAGCGCCTGAATTTTGATCATATGACAAGAGGATACTGCAATGGTTTTAATGCGAGGACCAGTTGTAAGTCACATTTTTCAGTGCCATTGTAAATTCAAATGGCTGCTATCATTACCACCATAGCAGGCTACATGGTGACAAATGGAAAGACACTAGACATTTGATTTGCTTGTTATGAAATAAAAATAATAATATATGGTAAATTAATGGACTATTAGAACCTCTGGGGAAACATATTCAGTGATTAGTCAGTTTGTAACACAATGATTATTCTTTAGATATTAGGTCATTTAGAGTAAAAAGTACAAACCATGAGTGGCTGAAGACATTCTTTGTAAGCTCTGAATCATAATCAGATTGACAACTTCCTAAAAACATTTACAATTTGTGTGAAAAGAAGACAGTGGGAGAAATCTCAGCTTGGTTCTAAAGAGCATTATACATTCCATTACAAATGAAAGGCTGGTGATATGGCAGATCTCAGTAGGTTACTATTCATCAACATTCTGCAAAATATTTATACTTATACTTCACTTTCCTCAAATAATCAAACCACTAAGACATTTTACAACAAATATGTTAATTGAAAATTAATTTAAACCAGCAAAATATTAATATCAAATATATATTAGAGCCAAACAAGTGGATTTAATATATGTTTAGGCACTTTCATCAGTTGTTGTTTACACAGTAACAAGGATATAGTTGTGTTGTTAAGGTACAAAGGAAAATGAGTTTGTCCTCCCATTGGTAGAAATATTAGGTCAATGTTTCCTTTAGTTTTCATGAGATAAAGGAAAGAGCACTTATCAATTAGTGCATTTTCTCCACATACATAATATACACCCACATCACCCTCTACCTCCACATATATGCAGAATATTTGTGAAAATCATATACTGTATATTCCTTCAGTTTATACAGTAGCTAAGTACTTGGATAAGAAATAATGAAAGTCATGATGACTGATTGTTTTACTCATAGATGGCCAATATTTGGGCTTTGTGATTTATCACTAGAGTGGAAAAAGTATAATTTCTTTTAGGAAGGTGAGATAAAAAAAGAGGCAAAGAGCATTTAAAGTACTTAGAAGAAAGCAGCAGGAACCCAGTGATGTTTGTTTGTGATTTACCCAGTATATGACCTTGAAAGTGCCACAATTGTGATAAATTACTACTGTCTGGTAGTAAAAAAATAAAAATAAAAATAAAACAGTTCTGCTGTTGTGTTGACTTGTGTATCAAAAGATTCTTTTTGCACTGGCAGACAATAATTTGCCCTGGTTGCTGAAAGGATTTGTGTAAACAAGCTCCATTTATGAGAAGTGCTGATGGATAGAGCACTAGCTCACCTTCTCTAGAAGTACACTAAAATAAGAAGAAAGAAACATTCAGCTGAAATACAGAGCCTATTTAAGCACCTAGCCTGCTACAGTAATTGAATAGGGAGAGACCTCAAAGTAGTTGGCTGCAACTAACTTTTCCAAACTTGTGGGAGGGTGTATACCTTTAAAAGGTCATTTATGAAAGGTGCTAATTCCTTCCTAAGCATCTCTGTTTATAGAACAAATCAGTGTTTATTTTGCAGTACACACCACATTGCAGACTCAGAAAACAAAATTGCTGAGCTCAGTCTAGCCTCTCCTCCCCCCTCCCAATTTAGCCCTCCTTCGTTGAAGGAATGTAGAAAAACATACATACATTTTTGTTACAAATGGGCCATATCATCCTTTGGTACTAATATTTAAATCTATAGAACCAGACCAAATATGGAATAATATTGATATTACAAGAGACAATGTGAGTTTTGTAGTTTTAACCTATATCTGGGAAGGCCTATATGATTATTTATTTATCTGCAGAATTTCACTTTATAGGCACTAGTAAAATGGAAAATAGAGTTTCAAACAGAGGTTTTGTTTTGCCAAGTCTTTCATAAAGTGGGATATGTTAGGCAAGTTGGTAAATGTTATGAATAAGCAAAGCTAATGAAGCTAAACTTTCATGATTAGTGATTTTAGTAAGAGTACTTGAGGAAAATGAAATTGGAATATTACATCCACATTTGGGGTGTAAGACTGTCAGACTTTCATTGAAACATACATACAAGTACAGAGACTTATTGGCCTGTCTTGCTTCATCCAATAGATATCATTTGTTTTGTTCAGTCAAGAATGAATGAATTAAAATATTTTTACAGACAGTCTTTAATATATTGTAAAAATCTGCACCCATTTATTTCCTCTACATCCCCAGAGAAAAGGCATAAAAGCTACATAGAACTGTCTTGAAATATATAATATTTATACATCAGTTGCAACATATAACAGTGGTTAAGCACCAGGCTAGAAATAAGGAGAATGGAAGTAGCTGGGTGTCTTTGGGCCAGTTGCTCTCTCTCAGCTTCACCCATCTCACAGGTTGTTATGGTGGGAAAAATAGGAAGAAGAAAAAATATTAGATATGTTTGCCACTCTTTATTTATAAAAAATAAAGTTGGGATATAAACCAACCAACAAATAAATAAATAACATTATTTCTCAAAAATAATTTTGTATTGCTTATTTTTAAAAGTTCAGAGAAAACATGGATACATACTGTTCCAAAGGTGTTTTTCAAAAGGCAAGTGGACTTTTTCCCTTGAAAACATTTTGCAAACAACCCAAAAAATAACTGTACTGTTATTAAAAAAAACATATTATCAGAATAAAACTAATTTAATATCAGCAAGGATGTTGATAATGAACCATCCCCCATTGCTTGATAAAACATCCAAGTTTCTACTAATTTTCTGAAGTTGCTTCTTGGGTGCAGTTCAAAGTACTGGTTATCACCTTTAGAGACCTAAATGGCAGGGGGGCAGATTATTTGTAGGACCCCCAGATTAGATAAGCCAGGTATGCTCCCTTTCATAAATGTTGTCATCTGGTGGGATATTGGAGATGCTCCTTTTTTTGTGACTGGCACAGAACTTGCACTGCTGGTTATAGAGATGTATGTTCTGCTGTAATCATGATTAACAAGCATTCAGACTTCCTTAGCCATATGAGATCATCCTTCTGATTATTCACAACTGCCTCAGGCCAGGTGCTAGGTCCTTTGTCTGCCCTGTTCTTTCAGTCAGTGAACTGGATCCCTTTGATTTGGTGCATGCTATTGGGCCTTCTAGTGCCTGGTTGGTCCTGGCCCACTTCTGCACTGAAGATAGAATTCTCCATCTTTTTCTTCTGTTCAGCAACAACTGCCATTCTTCTTTCATTAGCTTTCCTCCTTGCTGCTCTGGCTTGTGAGTGTCAAGGCCATTTGTACATTGCCATTACCTCAGCCTGTTCTGGAACGTCTTCTTCTGAGTATTTCCTTTGCTCTTTGTTCTTTCACTTTTCTCTTTCTTTCACTCCTTCAGGCCTTCTGTTTGCTTCTTCAGTACCTTTGCGCTCTTAGAAGTTCTGAGCTACTTTTTAAAAGTGCTGCTTCTTTGTAAGAGGATGGAGCCCCTAGAAATGTACTGAAGGGCAAAGAGAAGGCATTCTCACCACTATTGCTGTTCTCTCAATTTCTCCTCAGCCTGTCATGGAAATTATTCATATAAAAGCCAACAGAAGTAGGTGTGTTTATAACTTGACCATGGCAATGTTCTTGTTTATTTCTATAATGTCTGTTGCTTTTGTATACATTTTAGATTAAATGATATAGTATATGCAGCTTGCCTTCACCTCTCTTTCTTTCTTCTTTCCTCCCTTTCCTTCTTTCCCTCTCTCCTTTCCTGACTGTATATTTTTCGCATGTTTTATCACCACAAAATAAAATTAATCTGCAAATGTCACTTCATTCTGACAAAAAGAGAGAAAAACAAACAAATAAATGTTTTAGGTATTTTTCCTGTGGAAAAATTAAGTTTAGAGATGTTTATAGATGTTTAAACTTATCCTCAAATCTTCTCTTCTGTTTATCTGACGCTTGGCAAGCTCTGAGATTAAAGATTATTCTGCTGTGTATGAAACATTCATGTCATTACTGTAAAATTCAAACAAGTTATATTTATTTGTGGATCTCCTAACATAGTCACTGGGATACCTGAAGCTTTGGATTTGACATTTGTAAAATGATATGGTGTCTGAACTGGTTACTGTCAAATTATACTATTTCCAAAGAACTGAATCAGATCAGCGGCCTTTCACAAGAGATGAAATGGTGTTCCTTAGTAGATCCATCAGGGCAACAAAGTTCCCTGTTTGTTACCTTGTTTCTAAGGAAAACTGAGGAAAGTCTAAAAACAACCATTTCATTATACCATATTGTAAAGGAAACAGAAGGTTTGTTTCAAGGATTGATAGAATCTTTAAAGTAAACTACATTTACTGAGTAGAGATTCTTCTCCAAAGTTTTCAAGTAAAGATGTGAAAGAGATTTGAGTTGCAGTTTAGTTTCTGAATAGAGTTGAATAGTTGCTGAGTTCAGTTCAGTGAGATGAGCTCCAAGCACCATTGCTCCATTTATGATGTTCTATTTATAACCTACAGTCCAACAGAACATTTCTCATATTCCCCAAACCTGCAATAGATAGCTTTTCATGAGGACAGATCATACAATAAAATGATATTATGTCCACTCATTTTCTCATGAACCAAAGCAAAGAAAACTTTGTCTAATCAAATGCCTGGATATTATTCCAGTTGTATGGAATAATTATTTCAATTCCATCTACCAATTCTAATTATGTGGAATAATATAATACAATTCTAAAGTACAAATAATAAATATAATGCAATTCTAAAGTACAAATAATACCTTCAAGAAAATGTGGAAACTACTGATGCATTCAGATTATAATTATGCTTGTGTTGATAATTTGACTTAGTGACTTGCTTATTTTTTAATTTATTCTAAATCTCAATAAGGGCTTTTTACTGATCAATATTTAATTAGTGTACAATAAAGCTGCTTTTTAAGATGGAAATTAAATACTTGTTTGAGACATTTTAAGAAGAAAAATGAATTAATCAAGTGGGAAGGAGACAAAGAATAACTGGAAATTCAAATGTGTTGTATTTCTTTCACTGACTGGCAGATATTTGCCATCTATGGAAAATAAAATTCTCCTTAAAAAGAATGTGCATATAATCATAGTGTAGATAGTGATCTCAGAGGTCATATAGTCCAACCCTCTGTTCAGTTCAAGCTTTGCTGAAGCATTTTAGGGAGATAGATATCCAGCTTCAGTTTAAAGATCTTAAGTGAAAGGGCACACTATATATTCCATTGAAGGCCATCATAAAATTTCTTTCAATAGCTAACTTGAATCTACTTCCCTCAACTTTCAACCCATTAAATCTGATCCAGGATGATAGAGAACAATTCCATTCTATGCTTTATGGTGGCCCCCCATATATCTGAAGACTAATATTGTATCTTTCCTCAATCTTTTTCTCTAAACATACAACATTCCTCTAATTCTACTTCACAGGTCTTATTTTTTTAATCCCTTCATAAACTCTCTGCCCTTCACTGAACTTGCTCTAGTTCACCAATAGTTTTGGGTTTTTATACTTTATGCTGGATGGCCAGAAATGGACACAGAAGTCTAGGTAAAGTCTGACCAAAACAACATACAGTGGGACAAGTATTTCCTGTGATCTAGATTTCACAGTCCTTTTAATACATCCTACAAGAGCATTTTTTAGCAGCCCTATCATGATATTGGCTGATTTTACTAGGTGAAATTGGTACAATTCTGTCAGTTTCCCTCTTCTTTTCTGTAGGGGATGAATCACTTGCAAAGTGCTAACTGTTTTTATTGCTTTTCCTTGGTGTCACATGGGGCTGCTATTCCTGTAAGCAGGGATTTCTGCTTCTTCTTCTCAATCTTTCAGAAAAGAAGGACTAGGATTGACATGATAGCAATGTTCTAATATCTCATGGACTGCCACAAAGAAGAGGGAGTCAAGCTATTCTCCAAGGCGCCTGAAGGCAGGACAAGAAGCAATGGATGGAAACTAATCAAGGAGAGAAGCAACGTAGAACTAAGGATAAATTTCCTGACAAGGAGTCGAACAACTTGCCTTCAGAAGTTGTGGGTGGTCTATCCCTGGAATATTTTAGTATTAAGAATAGACTGGACAGCCAATTGTCTGAAACAATATACAGTCTCCTGCTTGTGCAGGAGGTTGGACTAGAAGACCTCCCATGTCCCTTCCAACTCTGTTATTCTATTCTCTTTTGTTCAGAATCAACAGACTTGAAAACTAGAATGAGTTAGTTTTAAAATCCTTTAGTAGTATTATGGAAGAAGCACATTCTTCCTATTTTTCCATCGAGAATTTTTAAGAATTTAATCCTACAATTTTTGTTTGTCTTTCAAATGCTTACTGAATAGGCTGCCCCTTAACCTTCAGCTCTGCTCAGCAGTTCAAGTGATAGAACTTTGTCAAGACCTTTTAAAAATCCAAGGAAAGATTAATTATTCAGTCACCCTTATCAATATGCCTGTTGAGATTCTCAAAGAGATACAAGGCTTAACTTACAGATGATATAATGATTTTCTTTCAACAAGATTTCCCCTTTGCATTCTTGACAATTGAAGCCTAAGTAATGTTTTTCACCAGGAGCAGATATTAAGAGAATTGGGACTAATAATGACATTTGGCCATTTTCTGTTTCTGGTTTGGGATGTTGCATAATTGTAATAGAAGTTTAACAATATACTATATATCATACACATTCATACCATTGGGCCTTGCTGAGTTATTTATCTTCACCTAATCAATAAGATCTTGAACTCCCTTTCTTGTCAGCACTATTTATCTCAGCACTATTTATCTTTTGATTGAGAGGGGAAAAAAATCCCCAGCTCAGAGCAATTCTGCATGATAACCTGAGCTGCTTCTTGCTTATGCTGCTATCAGCTGTTCTGGAATCTAACTTTTAAAAAAATATAGTTTGTTTGTGAGTTGACTAGGGCTTGGTTGGTGCTCAAATTGGGCTACATTCATCATAGGCCCTTATAGGTCATTCCCTACTTCTTGCCCTTTCCATTTATATAGAGAAGGAAAGTTTAATTATTTGGTCCCTACGTGGTGGATCTTCTAGTATTTGCCTTTTAATGTTAGGTATTGTTTCTTTCTCACTAATCCTGATTCTTTTACTTTGTTTTCCCTGAGGTCTGCACATTTATTTCTTGTCACCTTCCCTTCCCATATTCTCCCCTTTGACGCTAAAGCAAACATTCCTCTCCAGCCCTTCTTATTAAACCAATTTTCCTTTGATCCCAAAATGGTCATGATCAAAGCAAAGGAAACAGGTTTTTTCCCTTAACGCCTACATTCCAATGTTACTCCATTGAAACTTTGTAGCAAGGAAGACCCGATGAAGCAAAATAGCATTCACTGAAACTTTGCCTATGTTGTAATTTAAAGATTTGGATGGTGGGGGGAGGGAGAAGGAAGAAAAAGAAACAGTACTGTGGACAGTGGATGAGTCGTGGTTCACCCAGCCTGGGAAGAATCTCAGAGGTTGAATGGAATCATGATTTCCTAGAACAACGAAGAAAACTCATAAGGAAGAAAGTTTATTAATGGGTCACAGTTGGATGAACCACAAGATAATAGAAAAAGTGCAGCTGCCTAAGGTGAGAGTAATGGTGGTGCCAGGAGCTATAGCCAGTTGAAGTTGGGTCTGACAATAGAGGGGGATACTACAAATCCTCTTACAGGACTTAAAACACCTTAGGATGAAACCCAACAGTTTTGTAGCAGAGCTTCCACATATATAATATATGGGAGTTACATTTGCAATAGAGTGGGAGTGGAGTGAGTGCCAACCATTTGTATACTCAAGTGTGTCTGCACTAACATGCAAAAAAAAAAAAGCAGTTGTGTCCTCAAGCAATGATATTTGCCTTGAAAATTCAACAACTGAAGTCAGATTCCATTCTTTCCAGTGACCCATATTATATTCTGTTAATTATGAGGAGTGATTGCCTTCATTCATTATCACAATTAGCATCTGAATTGGAGGCATATTTCTTAGAGAATCTCTTGGAAGAAAGTATGGGGAGATTCTGGCCAATGGTAGGCAGAGTAAGGATGTTTTTCTGAAATGAAAAGAAAATGTCAGGTGGAGGAGTCCCATGCAATGAAAAATAATTTATGCTGGCTTGTAAAGTTGGAGAAAGAATGGAGCAAAATAATTGTGGTACTGGTAATCAGTTTTTGTGTTTTAAGTTCCTAAATGCCTAGTGACTAACCACTTGTTCTTTTTGTACTTGTACTTTATAATTGCTTTGGCTGTTCTTCTAAGCTAAGGACATTTTCAGCTAAATAGGATTTAATCGTGTTTCTGTTGATTTATATTGTGTTCCTGTCCTCAAGAATGGATACTTATTTTATATTAGTGCCTCCTGGACTTTTGAGAAGTTTTTTTTTTTCAGACTGCACTAAAGGCTTAATGCTCAAGCTATATCATCTACAAGTGAAAGAGAAAACAAGGAAGTTGCACTTTCATTGCTAACAGGATAGGAGGATTTAATTCAAGGTATACAGAACACTCTTCATTATTATTTCTGGCTGTCACAATCACTGGGCTTTTCCTTTTATATATATAAACAATTTCCTTAGGGAGATTTGTATCCTTTGTCTGTTCCTGTTGCAACATGTCCCTTGTGATGTGTTCTGTCTGATGTTCTGAAATGTTGCAAACGTCTGACATTTTCTTCAGTAACTGTCTACAAATATAAGGCATATTTTTTCCCAGGGAGAAACACAAACAGGCCACAAGCACTGTGTCTCAATGCCAAATCCTGTTCATTTATCTTCATTTTTCTTGCAAAAAACATTATCCAATATAATAATATTTATTACTTTGTCTTACCTCAGGCTTTCAGGTTAGATGAGCATATATTGTCAATTTAGAGGAGAAAGGTATTAGGGTTAAGGTTAACCCTCCACTCTTCCATGAATTCTACTGCTAAATCCCTGTAAGGACTCGTTGTTCACTCTATCAGGGATTTTATTCCTGGCAACTACAGCTAGTCCTCAACATATAAGGAACGGTTGCTGGAATTGGGTATGTCTAGTTTAATGAAGAGAAGGACGAGGGGGGACATGATAGCAGTCTTCCAATATCTCAGGGGCTGCCACAAAAAAGAGGGAGTCAAGCTATTCTCCAAAGCGCCTGAAGGCAGGACAAGAAGCAACGGGTGGAAACTGATCAAGGAGAGAAGCAACTTAGAACTANCTGACAGTTAGAACAATTAACCAATGGAACAACCTGCCTCCAGAAGTGGTGAATGCTCCAACACTGGAAGTTTTTAAGAAGAGACTGGACAGCCGTTTGTCTGAAATGGTGTAGGGTTCCTGCCTGGGCAGGGGGTTGGACTCGATGACCTCCAAGGTCCCTTCCAACTTTATTATTATTATTATTATTATTATTATATGACCACAATTGAGCCCAAAATTTATGTTGTTAAATGTTAAGTGAGTTTTGTCCCACTTTGTTGCTACATTTGTTAAGTGAATCACTGCAGGTGTTAAATTAGTCACACAGTTGTTAAGTGAATTTTCCCTATTGACTTTGCTTGTCAGAAGGTCTCGAAAGGGGATCACATGACTCTGGGACACTGTGACCGTCATGAATGTGAGTCAGTTGTCAAGCAGCCAAATGTAAATCATGTGATCATGGGGATGCTACAACGGTCAAAAGTGTGAAAAATGGTCATAAGTCACTTTTTTTTAGTGTCATCGGTTACTAAACAAATTGTTGTAAGTTGAGGATTACCTGTAATGGCCTTTTATGTTTTTTACTGAGAAGGTCAGTATTTCAATGTGATGAAGTAATTACAATTATTTTTCCACCTTTTTGTGATTGCTTTTACCACCCTAAATTCCTTGAACATTTTTTTTAAAAAAAGAATAAACACAAAATAACTGCAGTTCCCAAGTCTTTTAGGAATTTGTAATACTCTTGCCCAAGGAGTCTCTCTCTTTTGTTCATTAGAATTCCTGTGTATTCTCTTATTTATGCTCTAATATATGAAAAAATGCAGCAGCTGTGGAATGTGAGAGAATATTTTCTGAGATTTCCATGCGTTGTTGATAAGTTTATTTTAAAGCAGAGGAGTAGTTTGCTTCCCAAACATGCAGCCTCCAGGCCTGTTTTTCATACCTCTAAGAGATCTCTCTTGATCATGTCACTGAACTCTGATACAATAAAACTATTAAAAAAATAACATTGCAGTCATTTTGAGGCAGGAAATGTGAAAACTGTACTATAAGCCTTAGGCTAGCTTCAGCATCTTAAACAGAAAGTTTGCAAAAAAGTGGACAAGATGAAAAATCTCATAATTGTGACGTAGGCACACAACATTGCGTCCTTACCTTACTGGCTGGAGACCTCAGCTGTCACCTAATGTAAGTATGGTTATGACAACAAAGATTTGCCAGCAGGAGAACAGTTAATTTCCCCCACTAATTAGCTAAAAATCATAGAGGTAATGATTTATACTGTAAAGCAATTGCAGTATTTCCCTATTTTAATTTATATTTTTATATGTACAACATGTTTTATTTTTATGTTTTATAAGGTTGAAAGCCCTAAAGATTCCACAAAGGTAAATGTTGCCCATCTAATAAAACTACACCAAGATAATGTGCTCTAACCATTAAGGGACTGGAAATGTCCCATTAAGTTTAATTGGAATTAAGTGAGCATAACCAGATCATCTAAATATCTATAGTCATTACAATGTTTTTTTTAAAAAATAGAAGCCTTTCAAATATAATGGATCTCCTTTCTTTTTAGTTTCAATGAAATATATGCCAAAATAGCAATAAGTGGATTGGACCATGAAGAATAGATTAAGCTATTTAGTGACAGGTGGAACCAAAGAAGAAAAGGCATCACACACCTCATGTTTCAGTTCTTCCATTGGTTCTATGGAAGAAAATGTTTGTAACTCGGATTGAACTGTATGGTCTTTGGTGCTCTTTGAGCTGAATCAATCTCAGAGAGCACCAAGGACCCCACAGACTTATTAATGGTGAGGTAGTAAATTACCCCTCTGTGTTTCAGGATCCATTCCCAATTTCACACAAAATATCTGTTTCTGCTATTTACTTTGGGGATCAATTTTAATGATTGAGATAACTGAAAACCAAACCAAACAATCATATTGTCAAGGTAATGATTTAGAAGCTAATCAACTTGTATAATGTGAGATGAATGATGCAATGTTAGGAATGACTCGGCAGGAGTCTGTATCCCTTCAAGAGCTTGAGTATAAAAGGGAAGGCCTTGCTGTAGTCTTTCTCTCTCTCATCCGTTTCCTGCTGTAATTGCTGTGTATTGAAGATTGCTGAATGACCACGTGTATGTACCTTGTTTCTAGTGTATATTTGTAGATAGTGTAATATAAACCACCATTTAATACAAACCACTGTTTATTGGATTTACTCCTGGGTTACCCCAACGCAATAAGACTGTGCATGCTCTGACACATATTTTAAATAGCACTAACCATTTAATTCTGCTTAATTATCCCAAGCTGTGAACAAGTTTGGCAAAGTGGTTAGAGTGCTGGATTATAAACCAGAATAATATGATTTCTACTTCTTGCTTAATGCGTATCAGCTGGGTGACTTTGGGCAAGTTACTTTCAGCACAACCAACTCACAGGAGAGACCATGTATGCTGCTTTGAGTTTTACAAAATAAAATTGGGAGAGAAATCTAATAAATAAATTCAACTTGATTAATGTTGTTTACTGTCTTTTATCATGTTAAACTTATAGATGTTTAGCTCTACTTGAAATGGTCCTTTCTTTTTTTTAAACAAGTTTTATTAATTTTCCAATTTTACAAAAGTCCAAGTATTAAGGAAGCAACATGGTGATTGGGTAATCCATAATCCAATAACAAGCTCTTTCATACATATGTCAGGTTACATCATCAAAGATTTCCTCTCTATTTCCCTTGATTATTATATCACATTCAAATTAATACATTGCTAGTTATAACTCAATCAGTTAAGACATTTAGCAATATATTTTAACTTATACACATCCATGTCCTGTTTTTAGATTTTACCTAATTTCAATTACAGTATTCCAGTTAGCTTAATATCCATAGTATTTAGATTTCAGGTTGCCCAAAGTTCCCTTAGTTCATTACAAATAGTTGTCATATCTAAAATACACTTATTATTTACTCAAATAAATTCTTACTTTATTTCACAAACATATTCTATTTCTCATCCTAGTACCGCATCACTTACTAATAGAATAACCTTTATCATCTCAATCCAACTTCTATATTATAATTCAAAACTATTATTCTAGTGACTATTTTTTATTTCCCTTATAAGTCTAAATCCTAAATATTAAATCAGTTAGTATCTTTTAAAATCCTTAGCCCATTAAATGAGATTTTAAGCTCTTCCATTATAGGTTACATAAAAAAATCTCATTTTTTAAGTCTAACTCTAGCTTTCTTTTTGTGCCAAACAGGCTTCCATAGCAGTGCCTTTAAATCCTCAGGTGGATCTTCCTTCATTCTTACACATGTCATTTGAATCAAGGGAGACCATCCAATTATCAATTTTTCAAGGGAGCTGGCCCCTTCATAATCATTGGATTGTTGGCCTAATAATTCAAATCTCCATATTTGGCTTAGTATATTTGTTGTCAGTTCAGTCTGGTTTTCTTCTTCTTCTGGATTCAGCTGGTTTAAGTAAAAAGTCATGTTCAATGTTGTAATTGTTGTTTGGTTGTCTGGGTTGTCTAAGTTTTCTTCAGTTTCTGTTGCTTTTTGAATTGCAGATTTTTTAGTTAAGATCAAGGTTTGGTTATCAAAGTTCTCAGTAGGTTGTAACTGGTATTCTTTAAAGTCCACTTTGATGTTAATTTCTTCCTCTTCTGTTGCATTTTGGATTGTAAGTTCATCAGCTGAAATCTGGGCTGCTTTTTGTAACTTTAAGGTGGTGCTTTTATCTTTCAATCTGGAATTCATTAGCTCAGTAGCCTCAAGGATTTTTTTCAAGTATAAGTTTGTAGTTAAGTTGTGGGTAGTATTCCTCCATTTCTATGGTGTTTACAGATAGTCCTTTAGTGGAGGCTGTTTTTGATAAAAGTCAGTAAACATCCACCTCCATTATAAAGAGTTATTTTCACCACCCAGCTGTTTCAAATTCTTATCTTTTTTGATAGTGCCAAGGACAAATGTTAGTCTCACAGGTCTCCCAGTCAAAAGGAAATTCACTTGCTATACCAAATATTGCCACAAGATGTCCCCAGTAGCATGTAAAGTCTTTTTCCAAACTCACGTTAGGCTTTTATCCAGTTTAAAAAGGAATGTTCTTTTTTTTTCAACTTAGCAGATAGATAAGATAGTAGATCCCCGTAGAAATAGGAACCTTTTGGGACCCCAAATATCCAAAAGGTACAAGTCCAATTATTTAGTTGTTTAGTTTAGTTGTTCTTTCCCCCCCCCCCAAAGCTTTATATTCCCAGGGTAGGCAGAAGCCGCCAAGTTAAGAGGGGGGGGGAAGAGATTTCCAAAGGCTTTCACAGGAAGATAGTTGGGATGCAAGAAAGGTAAGGTAAGGTCTCACCCAATCCCTCCGTGGTGCTTTCGTTGTGCTTGGTAGTGCTTTTGGCTTTTGGCTGGTATGGCTTAGTGATCGACCATGTTAATGGCCAATCTTTTCTTCGTTGGTCCAAAGGAGCTGCCTCAGATCAAACGGAAGAGCTGCCACCCTTCTGCAATCTGTCAAGGGTCCTCCTCACAGTGGTCACCCCCCAGGGCGACTTTCGACCCTTTTCAGGGTCTTCTGACAAAGGAAAACCTGATGGCGAAGAGAGCACTCTCCCCACAAATCCGCAGGAGCCACGATCGCAAACCAGAAGCTGAAATCTATATGTTGAAAATGTTTTCTTTACTTTCATAGCAGACAAATTATTCTCTCCTTTAATATCTCCACAAGTAATACTTGGAAAAATTGATTTTTTGAAAATGTACCAGTAGACTTAGAAAAATACTTTGCCAAACTTTTTAAAAGATATATTTCCCCTTGTGAGAATTAAGCATGTGTTTCCCTCATCCTAGCTAATATTTATGTAAAAGTACTAATTTGCTTTTTTAATATTTATTTTAGAATCCAGGGTGTTTCATACCATACGAAATATTACAATTGATGAAATAGAGGACCACTTCAGTGTGAAGGATATGCTATCCCAATTCCAGTGGAAAAATTTCTTTCTTATATTTCAACTATTACATATGTTAATTGATGTTTTTATATTAGAAAATCATAATTTGGAAATTAGCCTATCCAATATCTGCTCAATATAGGACATTATATGGAATACTGAATATTTAGCTTTCATGCCGATTATTATTTTTCCTTTATTCACTATATCATGAGAAATTCTGGAATTGAAAATAAAAGAAAAAGATAAAATTAAAACTGCTAGATGAAACATCAGCTACTTCAGATATGTCGATGATATATACTGATGACTAACAATAAGAAAATTTAAGGAACCTATTACTGGAATGAAAGAAAACAATGAAAATTTGATCTGCTATTTTATATACACATACATATATAGGTTAAGGTTCCATCAACAAATATAAAGTGGAGAAGCCACTTTATAAACTGACTGTTTTCATGGAACAAAGAGACATCTTGTACTTAGGACAAAGACTATGTCAAATCTAGACAAAATATTGAAGTGCAGAGACATCACATTGACATAGTGTCAAGGCCATAATTTGCCAACCTGTAGCATTTGGCTGGAAAAGCTGACCCATCAGAAAGACTGAATAAAGAAAAATCAATCCTTTTGAACTATGATTCCATAGAAATTCTTGAAAATACTTTGGACTAGGAGAAACATAAATAATTCAGCTATTAGGTGAACCATATTTCCTAGCACTGATAATTAAACTAAAATATTTTGGACACATTACCCAAAAGCAAGAGTTGTTGGAGTTCGATGCTTGGAAAAAATCAAAAGCAATTGAACAACTTGCTGACTGAAGAGAAACGTGGTTAGATACAATCACTGGTTATATAAGCATGAGTTCATAAAACCTCAAGCATTTGCTGTCAGGCAGTTCTGGTGAAGTTCATCAGGTCATAAAGAATCAGAAGTGATGGGACAATTGAACAATAATAACATTGCACATGACAGATGGTTGTTCAATCCCTGTAGAGTTCTTGAAGACTAACTTTTCTACTGCTTGTCTCAACTCTTTTGGGTTGAGAAAATTTTCTGCCCTGAAACATTTGCTTCTATGCCATTTCCATCCATTCCTTGTATAGTTTACTTTCTGACCAATAGAGATAGACTCTACTGTTTCAGCATGAGAGACCTTTCCATATTTGAATACAGCTACTTTACTGGGAGGGCACTACTGGCTGCCAGCCAGCAAGATAGCAAACTGGATGCCTGTCACATTCCAAAGATAGGCAAACTCAAAAGAATTTTTAGAAGCAAAGAATTCTTTTTACCTGGAACTGAAAGCAGCCACTGTAATGTAATCAAGGTTTGGTCTAGGTTGAGACCAGGAGTCCAATAAACAAATCAAAAATCCAAGGGAAAAGATAAGAGACAAGGGGAGGTGGACTCCAGAAATGACAGTATGGCATGACAAGGTAAACACAACAGAGTCGAGACTTCAAAAGTTGTTCTCAACATTTTCACTCAGGGAATAAGGCAAATAAATAAGCCATGCTGAGCATATTTCTGTTTAGAACTAGGTGGGTGAACTTCAGAGTCTGAGAGATTGTCAGTAAGTGCAGGCAGGAGTCCTGGCGGCTTGCTAGATCTGCCTCAGCCAGACAGGAGTTAATTGGCTTTTACACTGCTGGAATCACCCTCTCCAGGACTATTATCTCTAGAAGCCCTAGCTGGACCTCCTCCTCATCAGAGGACAACTCCAGCAGGGCCATAACAACTATCATCTCTCTCTTAGGTACTCCAACTTGCAAGAAGAGAGTTATTTCAACAGTTCTTGATGGAATTGTCTACCCTTCTCAGATTTTTTTAAACTCACTTTACTTTATAATTTTATTTAAAAATAGTATCGTGAACTGGGCAAAGTACTCCACAACAATGTAACATGGAATATATATATAATTGAAAAACTGATTTTAAATGCTCACTATGATGCTGGAGAAGACTTCTGCGAGTCCCCTGGACTGCAAGGTGATCAAACCAGTCAGTCCTAGAGGAGATCAACCCTGACTGCTCTACACTTCCGGTGAGCAGGCGACCTCGTCGGACGCAGCTGTAGCTGCCTCCCGCCTGTTTTTGCGTAAAAGCCGTTTTGACAGCGAGCATCAGCTGTCAAACGGCTTGATACCCTTCCCCCTGGCATAAGGGGATCGGTGAGCTGCCCGGGGTAGGAGTTGAGTTCCCGAGTCGTCCGATGTGGACGACGTAGGTTAGAACTCCTCCGGAGCCCCGAGGAATCTCCGCGATCCAGGACGCCTTCGCTCCGGCGAAGCTAGAAGCCGCCGCCACCGCTGCAACTTAAAATTAATCGTGAGTGACTATATGCAGACAAACCGACCCTGGAAGTTTGTTTCTTATTCTGGACTTTACTCTAACTTGAGTTATTTTGATCTTCCCTCTACCTGGGTTGGATTGTGCGAAAGTGAATTTAAAATGGCGATGAAGGATACTTTCTAGCGAGAAGAAGTGAAAGTGACTTTGATTTCCGGTTTGGAACTTTTGTTACATTTAATACTTTCACTATATGCTTTGGACTAATTGTTTAAAAGACTCTCATGTAGACTGAAAATTTAATACTGTTAATATGGCTTCGAGAAGATTGCCAACAACTGCAAAACCGATTACATCTCCAACTTCTCAGCCACTTCAACCTATTCCCAAGCCGATTTCACACCCTCCACCCCCGCCATCTTCTTCACCCCCGCCGCCCTCTGGTAAAGAATTACAAGATTTTATGTTACAAATGACTGAGATGTTTCAAAAATTGGAAGCTAAATTTGATAATAAGATTGACCAATTAATACACCAACAACAAGATTTAGTAAAGCAACAAGAGGGCTTTCGGATGAATGTGACAACTGCCTTTCAGGGTTTGGCTGAATATGTGGACGGAGTGGCAGAGAGGGTGGACGAAAATGAACAGAAGGCTGAGGCGAGTGAACAAAGATTGGATACAATGGAGGAGAGTTTGGAAAATGTTAAAGGTGATATTTTGATTACACAATTTCGTGATATGGAATATGCAATTCGGATCCGCGGGTTGGCTGAGGATCCAAAAGAGAATTTAAGAGAAATAATTCCAGAAGCACTCATGGATGCCCTGGAATGTGGGCATGAAATTCATGGGGAGATTGAACGTGTTTTCCGGGTAAATTCGTGGGTTGCTCGCCAGAAACAATTGCCAAGAGACGTGGTCGTCTATTTCACTAGAAAATCAAGATGGAATGAAATAATGCAGCTTTTCTTTCAACAAAGATTCAAGATTTTAAATCAAGATATTATTCTCTTAAAAGAAATCCCAGCGAAAATGCTTAAAGCGCGACGTGATTATGCTTTTCTGGTGCAGGAGCTCAAGAACAGACAAATAATTTTTAGATGGGATGTACCAGTGGGCATAATTGTAACAGTGGCTGGTAAGCGTTACAGAATTAATTCGATTAAAAAGGCAAAAGAATTTATGGCGTCTGTGTTACAAGCGGAGTGTCCAATTACACCTCAAAAGGATGATACGGCTGAGCATCTGACTGTGGACCTCCCTTCTACTTCTGGCACTAAGGATGTAAATGGGCGTTCAAAGGATGATGGAAAAGAACAAAGAGTGACCCGCGCAGCTCACAGACGCAAGGAGAAGGAACAACTGACAGCCCGCCAAACAGCTGAGAGCTCACCAAGGCCTTTGACAAATTGGACTGGCAGTTTTTAAACAAAATACTGGACTATATGAATTTTGGAGATCAATTTAAGACAGCCATAAAAGCAATATATCAAAAACAATCTGCTCAAATAATTATTAATGGAGACTTGACAGAACCTATAGAAATACAAAAAGGCACCAGACAAGGTTGTCCACTTTCTCCACTACTATTTGTATTGTCTTTAGAAATTTTGCTGTCTAGAATCAGAGAATCACCAATGATTAAAGGCTTAAAGATTTTTACTAAAGAATACAAACTTAAAGCTTTTGCTGATGA